>NW_024352785.1:13988234-13988672 GCF_902729225.1 Pteropus medius | reverse complement strand
AAGTGTGTGTGTGTGTGTGTGTGAGAGAGAGAGAGAGAGAGAGAGAGAGAGAGAGAAAGAAAGAAAAGAGCTGATTTTGGAAGGTATTAGAGAAAGATAAGAAAAAATAGAAATATAGAAAAGAAACCTCAAGAGAGAAAAAAAGTAATTATTCAACAGAGTCATTAAGGAATCATGTTTAAGTGAATTCGGTTTTATTACCTACTGAAGGAATATTATAATAGAAAGAGAAAACTGATTGTGTGGAAGGAAAAATAATTTTCCTTCTATCTTTCTAAGTTCTTCTGGATGGTTTAATAATCAAATTGACACAAGACAGATTAACAGGAGAAAACAATCAAATTTATTATGCATGTACATACAGGAGTTTCATAAGAATACGGAACCTGAGGACAAATCAGGCAATTAAGGAATATATACCTTTCTGGACTAAGGGGA
>NW_024352785.1:13885394-13988204 GCF_902729225.1 Pteropus medius | reverse complement strand
GGCTTAGACTTCAAAAGAAAGTAGGAAATTCAGGAGGATACAAAAGAATAAACATTTGGTAAACAAATTCTTGAGGAGCCACCCAGAAACAATGGGACACAAAGGGAGTCTAGCAAGTAGGATTTGTTAGGTTCCTCTCTGTCTGCCACACTTAATTTGTATTATGCTAAGGTGATAGCTTCCACCTTTAAAGCAGGGATTTCTATCTGAATTTGTTTTGGCAAATAAGGGAGGAGGCAAAGGCTTTTCTTGAGTCTGGTTTCTTAAAAAAATAACCAGTTTTAAAAAAATATACCAAAAAAGCATATTTTGGGTGGCATATTCTGCTCCTTTTCGTTATCAAGTGATACTGCTAGGGGAAACACTACATGAAACATTTTAAAATTATTCCTATGCCATTAAGTAAACCTATCTCATAAAATAAACCTATTTTAACTTAAAGATATTATTTTAAAATTGTGGTTGTTGACCTTTTAGCCTTCTTTGGCAAAAATCTATTATTAACCCTTTCAATTTGTACCTAGTAAAATGTGTGATGTATTCATTAAAAAATCCATGAGAATCTATAGACAAATTATTACAAGTAGTAAATTACTTTAGCCTTGTAAGTATATGAAAGTTTATTATACAAAATCAATAATTGCCCTACAAACCTGTAGAAAACATTTAAGAAACACGTTTTAAGGTTATTATAATAGAAATGAAAACATGGAGTAACTATAAATAAGACTAACAAAAGTCATGAAAGAATTCACTGTGTTACAATTATATAACAACATTTGAAAGGGGAAGGCAAAAAGGAGCTGATTTAGTAACTTTGGCAAACACCGTTGTGATTGCTGTAAAACTAGAGAAAAAAAAAACTGTACATAAGCACTGTAATCTAGATAGTAAACTTGATTCTCACAGGAGTAATCGCTATTACTTGCATACTAGCATTGGAAAAACAAATGTTAGACATTTGGAGTAAGTTTCTCATTGTTATTGTCAGATAAAAAAGCTATGAATAGCAAAGGGAAAGTGGGGAGGCTGGGATGACTTCTGATGTCAATTAGAGTCAGAGATATCAGTATGAGGTCATATTTATTATATTTGCTTGAGAAAACATCAAAATAACCAGAAAAGAGGGACTCTTAAAAATATTGACACATTACTCCTAAAAAGTGTCAAAGCCATGAAAAATAAGAAAACATTGAGAAATTTTCACAGATCTGAAGAACCTAAGCACACATGACAACTAAATGTAATGTGGAATTAAATCTTGAAACAGAAAAAGACATCAGCAGAAAAACTGGCAGAATCCCAATAAAGTCCATAGTTTGGTTAGTAGTATTATATCAATGTTAATTTCTTAGTTTTAGTTAATGTAGCATGATTATGTAACGTTCTTCTGTTAAGTAAAGCTGAGTAAAGGGTATACTGAAAATGTGTACTATCTCTGAAACTTGTTTCTAAATTTAAAGTTATTTAAAATTGAAATTTAGCAAAACAATTAATTAAAATTTTACTCGATCCTCTGTTCCTTATTTCCTTTAAAAGACACAGTAATAATAAACTAAATAAAACATGAATCTTATTTTATCTAAGAAATTTATATAGAAATAAAGTATCAGCAACCATGTGTATATATTTTAAATTAAATTATGTAAATTATGACCTCTTTATATGTCTCATCAAGTGAGGATCGTATAATTGTAAAATTAATTGCATGTTATATTTGCAAGGGATTTCTTAAAAAACACATCACACTATTTTATGTTTTCCTAAATAACTAAAATGTTTCTGAGGCTAACTAAAATATCTCTTGTATAAAGATATAGAAACCTAGTAGTAGTAAATTATAATAGTATTTTCTTCAGTGATTTTCTCTTTCTCTTGTTCATTAATATGATAATTCATTTTGAGAGGTATTTATGAAACAGGATTTGATATGTGATTTTTGTAAATAATCAAGAGAAGAATTACACGACTAATCCAGAACAACACAGAATCAAAAGTAATTTCTATTTCAATTTGTTTTACATTCTCTCAGATGAGTTGTGTGGAGTGTGTGTGTGCTGGGATTGCATGATAATTATGTGCATTCTGTGAGTAGGCAGTAAATAAACATAGGCAAGAAACAATATTGAGATTTCAATTTGTTCTCAGCCTCTGTAAGGCACATAAGATCTGAACTTCATATTTATTATTAATTTTATCTGATTCAGTAAACCATTCTTTTATTTCTTTTACAATACTTCAAATATTTATCATGTACTCATATTTCCCCAGTTTTTATTATAATGGAATCCCTGGCCTTTAAAACAGTCATTGACAAACTTTGGCATGCATTAAAGTCACCTAGAGGGCTTGTTAAAACACCTTCAGAATTCCGGATTCAGTAGGTCTGTGATGGCACCTGAGAATTTGCATTTCTAACAAATCCCTAGCTGATAATAATGCTAATGGCATGAGAAGCACACATTCTTACTGGATTCGTTAAGTATTTCTGCTTCTTGAAAATAGATGTTTCAATCTTCTTTTTCTCTCTCCTATATACAATGTGATAAGAAGAAATTACAAGCTGGTACTTCCAAAGAATGTGTTTAATGCAAGTCAACATTTAGAAAGAAAAAATAGATTTTCAAAGACAGAGTTGATATGTGCAAAGTTTATTTTCCAAGAATTATAACTCAAATGAACTATCATTTGACTACACAACTGTTTATCTCTAGAACTCAATATTTTGTAAATTAATATATATAGTTGTCTGAGTATAGTATAAATCAAAGAGCTCCTGAGATAAAATGAGGTTCTTCTTGTATACTGTCCTCCCTCTCCACCTGGTGAACAATGAAAAACATCTGCTAACTAACAATTTAAAAATATCTCCAAGGACATTGCTTTCTTAGTGGTGCATAAGGCAGATTTGATCAGAAGTAGCTTAACAAAAAGTGTGCCATATGGAGTTTTGTATTTATTTATTTTAAACTGCAGGCAGAGCTGTATATGAATTAGTATCATCTCTGCTAGGGTATTTTTTTTTTCTTATTGTTTTTACTAACTATCTTTAGTGGCCTAATAGCATAGATGAGGCAATCACATCATCAGAGCAAACAAAATTATATTAAAAATCAGTTTTTGTTGCTTAATGTTTTTTTTTTTAAGTCTTTTTTAAAGAACATTTTTAGGTTTACAAAAATTTTGAAAGGTATAGATGTTTCTCATATGCTTCCCATCCCCACACACGTATAGCCTCCCCTTTATCAACAGCATTCAGCAGAATGATACCTTTTTTTTAAACTAAGGATGAACCTACATTGACATATCATAATCACTCAAAGTCCATAGTTTGCCTTAGCATTTATTCTTGGTGTTATACATTCTATGGATTTGGAGAAATGTATAATGATATAAATCCATCATTATAAATTATATGGAGTATTTTCACTACCCTAAAAATATTTTTATAAGCTCAACTCTTTACTAACTTATAGTTCATGATCCCCAAAATCACAAGTATTTAACTACTTACAAGATTTCTAATGACTCTGTAAGGAAAAAAAATAATTTTTCCTCTACCCTTCTAGGTTCTTGGCTCTAAAACACACACACACACACACACTCACTCACTCTCTCCCTCCTTCTCTCTCTCTCTCTCTCTAAAAAGACAGATTGACAGGAAAAAAACAAACCAAAGTTTAATAACATGTGTATCTCCCATATACATGAGAGAAATACAGGAAACCTGAGTAACTCCTCAAAATGGCCAAAACCACCACTTTAAATTCATCTTTAGCCAAAGACAAAGATAGTCACCATTCCCTTCCCGGTATAGCGAGGGAGATACACTTACAAATGGAGATTTTCCTTATACATGTAATTGACTTACAAAGGGTACCTTCTGCAAATCATTTTAGAGCTTTTCCTATGCCTACTGTTTCTTAAAAAGTAATCACTTCAAAATAATTCTTATGCCAAAGAGGCATATTTTGTGATGGCACAGTCTTCTCTCCCTCAATTCCTTCTAAGACCTGATGAGAATTACTAAACCTTATGTAGAAAGGTCCTCATCTGATAAAAAATGAATATTTCTATTTACCAATTCCCTTAGAAAGCATATATATTATTTAAAATTATTTATAAAACTGTAAACTTATTGAAAGATGCAAAAAGAAAATACTATTTCAGATACATGTTGAGTCTTTCAAATGACCCTTTATAAAATTTATTATTAATAACAGCAATCATTTTATTATCATATTTTATTGTTCTATCATGCTAGTGGATTGTTTTTTCTGAGAATTCTTCTTTTTCCTTCTTTTTCTTTGTTCTTTAAGATTTATAACCTTAAAATTAAAAACAGCTTCTCCGGAATGTCATTTACTGAGAGTCTATGCCCAAATTCTTTTCAAATAGATAGTCTTAATATCTTCAACTTTTTCAATAAACTAAAGATGAATGTATTATAATTTTCATTTTGGGGGTGAGAAAAAGAGCTCAAAGAGATATTATTACTTGCCTAAAGTAATACAACTAGTAAATTCATTAATCTATTGAATTCAGGCATGCCTTCATTGTACTCATTGCACACATAAAGTAAATGGGTATGTATGAAATGTTTTATTTTCCATCAAGTAACAAAAATATAGTTATTATCTTGGAACTACAATCTTGAGTTTAGTTTACTTATCCCAAAGAAGCAGCATTTAGTTTTCTCAGAGCCTTTAAGCCTAAGGCATCAAAAGAAATTGGTATAGAAAGGGAGAAGGGAAAGCTGTGTCCTAGGTTTGGCTTTCTATTCTGTTTATCATATAATCTAAACTATATTTCAATTTCCCTCTCCTTTGTTTAATGGTGCCTTATGGCTTCCTACTCTTCAGGTTCTGACATGCAATTTATGAACATTCTGAGCTTGGCATTTAGGGAATGAGTCCTTGAAGATATTCTGAATCTATTAATGTTCCTAGTGTATCTCATTTGACTGATAGGTTAGTGTTACTTTTAGCTCAACTAGTTTCCATGTGACATTGCACATTTAACTTTGTCAAATCTTAGGTTGCCACTTGTGAAAGTGGAAAGTAATAATATGAAGGTCCTTAATTGACTTAAGAAATTGTCATCGAAAACATTGGTTAAAGACAGAATTTGCATGTTCCCATTCAAAAATTATCTTCCTGCCTTTATATTGTCCCCCTAAACCTATTGGAATTTTCCATCCTTATTACTCACAAAAACTCAGGTATTAGTCGTTCAGCTAACATATATTATCTGGGCTTGACCCTGTTAACCTACACTCTCATGAAAAACAAAGAAAATGGATGGGACAAAAACAATGTCACTCCTTTCACGAGTTCCCGATTTTTCTAAGGTTCAAATTTTATTTAATGCACAAGCCCATGAGCCACTGCGGATCAAATCATTACATCGTTTGTTCATTTGCTCTTTCCCTGACTAACTTAAAATTATGTTTCTAAAATTTTTATTTGATTTTTTTCTTGATAATCTTGATCTTCTAAAACAAGGCAAGTGCCACTAGGGTACTTTCCCTCTGTTACCAAGGCCTACAGTTATTTGAGACAAATCTCATAATGAGATCATTTAGCTTTTAGATGCCTACAGACCTCTTTTAAATTGTTTAGCCTGCAATCCCGGAGTCTGTATAAAACAGGTTGTAATGAGTCAAGTGTTACTTTGGAAGAACTCAGAAGACTACATTCTGTTGAATCAAGATGTTAGTTACTTTTGCTTTCTAAGCAGTATTTCTAAGAAAGAAGTGATTGAGAATAAATCTAGTCCTCTGGTAAAAATAAATGCAAAAATGCAGGAGGCAGAAGACTCAAATGATTCCTAATAATGAATGACACCAGTATCAAACTGCTATGGATCAAGGATGGAAATTTTCTTGTAAACAGAAGCCCTGAAAAGAAAAAAGGGGACTTCTGATAAAGATGGCATAGTATGTATATGCTGTGCTTGCCTCCTCTCATGACCACAACAAAATTACAACTAAACTACAAAACACTCATCTTTGGGAGTCTCCTGAGGTCTGGCTGAACAGAAGTTCTACAGCTGGGGAAATATGTAAGACCCACCTTGAAACTGGTAGGAGAAGCAGAGATACAAAATGGGTTGGTCTGAAAACCATGTGTGGCAGTTAAGAATTGGGAGAAATATCTTGGCTGTGGAGGTTCTGCCCAGAGGAGCAAGGGGTACCAGCCCCACACCAGGCTCCCCAATCTAGGGTTCTAGTGCCAGGAAGAGAAGTCCCCACAACTTCTTGTTGTGAAAACCATTGGCTGAATGAGATGACAGAGGGCTGTGGGAGTTGCAGACGCTCCTCTTAAGGGACCCCACACAGACTTATTCACTGATGGACTTCTTCTCTCTGTGCTCCAGCTTTGGGGCAGCCGCTTGAAAAGTGCCAGGGACACACGAATAGGAAATGAATTGTCTGGCTTCAAGGCAAGGCTGGAGGGGCAGCTTTAACCCAGACAGGAGTGCTGGCAGAATCCATTGCTCTTTTGTTGAGCCCTTCTCCTCCTGGCTTGCAGACCTAGGCTGCTGTCATATCTGAGTCTCCATCACACTAACATTGGTCACTCCACTCAGGTAATTCCCTGAGACCATGCCCCTTCCATCTTATGGGCCCCCTCAAGCCATCTCCAGTAGCTTTTCCATAAAAATGGCGTGTCTTGGCTTATGCTGCAAAATTTCCTAAAATCTCTCAAAGATTCGCAAGATCCAAACAAGCAGCATCTGGCCTCATTGTGCCCCAACCTCTTCCTGAGCAGCCCCTAGTCCTTCGCTAGTGGTAGCCAGCTTTGGTTTCTGGCTTGGCCTCTCAAAGTAACTTTAAGCCCAACACAGGTGGCAACCATGTGTGGATTCCTTGATGACTCTTGCCAGGTGGCCTGAGAAGTGCACAGAATGAGGCTGAATTTGGCCTGAGGCAGGGCCCCTCCCAGGTGGCCCTGGGGTGACACACCTGGTAACCGGCTTCCACCCCAAGCAGGAACACCACCCAGGGATGCATCTGAGGATGACACACCCAAAGTGTAGACTGGGGAGGCACCAGAGCCCTGCTGAAGTGAATCCTGCTCTGTAGGGTCAGCCCCTCACTGGTTAGTCCTCACTACAAATCATATCATGGGTCAGTCTCTCTCATTGATATGTAAATAGCAACCAAAGCTCAAATATAACAGAGGGCACACACAACCCATACAAAGGACATACCTGAGGCACCCAGCTCAGATCACTAGGTATGCCACTGTGTCCCACAGCACACTTCCTACATAATGATACTCTACTAAGACTAGGAGACATAGTGGCCCTACCTAATAGAAGCAAACATAGGGAGGTAGCCAAAACAGAGAGACAAAAAAAATATGTCCCAAATGAAAGAACAGAACAGAGCTCCTGAAAAAGATTTGACAAAATGGAGACAAGCAATCTACCAGATGCAGAGTTCAAAACACTTGTTATAAGAATTCTCAGTGAACTTAGGAGAAGAGAAGATGAACTCAGTGAGAAATTTAACGAAGAGTTAGAAAATATAAGGGTAGAGAGAAAACATAAAAAATACCTGTCAGAAATGAAGAATACGATAACTGAAATGAAGAGTACATAACAAGGAATAAACAGTAAATTAGGTGAAGTAGAGGATCGAATTAGCAATTTTGAAGATAAGTTAGCAGAAAACACCCAATCAGAACAGCAACAAGAAGAAGAATTTTAAAAAATAGGATAGTCTAAGGAGACTCTGGAAAATCAAGTGCACCAACATTTGCATCATAGGGTACCAGAAGGAGAAGAGACAAAGAGAGGAATTAAAAACCTACTTGAAGAAATACTAACGGAAAATTTCCCTAACCTGGAGAAAGAAATAGACATACAAGCCCAGCAATCGCAGAGTCCCAAACAAGATGAACCCAAAGAAGCTCACACCAAGATTCATCATAATCAAACGATAAAGATTAAAGACAAAGAGAGAATCTTAAAAGTCAAAAGAAAAGCAATTAGTTACTAACAAAAGAGCTTCCTTCAGACTGTCAGTTGATTTCTCAACAGAAATTTTGCAGGCCAGAAGGGATTGGCACAAAATATTCAAAGTGATGAAAATCAAGGACTTATAACCAAGATTACCCAGCAAAGCTATCATTTAGAATCAAAGGATAGATAGTTTCCTAGAAAAGAAAAAGCTAAAGGAGTTCATCAATGCCAAACCAGTATTAGAAGAAATGTTAGAGGGACTTCTTAAAGAAGAAAAACATGTATCAGAAACATGAATAAAAAATTCTAATAACTACATATTTATCAACAAGTACCTCAAATGAAAAAGAATTAAGTGTTCCAACCAAAAGTTAGGAAAGCCGAATGGATAAGAAAATGAGACCTCTATATGTGCTGCCTAAGAAAGACACAATTCAAATTAAAAGACACATAGTCTAAAAGGAATGGGATGGAAAAAGATATTTCATGAAAAAGGAAATGAAAACAAAAATCCAAGGTAGCATACTTATACCAGACAAAATAGACTTTAAAACAAAGGCTATAACAAGAGACAAAGAAGGACCCAGATATCTCACTTTTGGGTATTTATTTGAAAACCCCCAAAATACTATCTTGAAGGGATATGTACATCTGTATGTTCATTGCAGCATTATTTATAATAGTCAAGGTATGGAGGCAACTTGAGTGTCCATCAATAGATGAATGGATGAAGAAGATGTGGTACATATATACAATGGAATACTATTTAGCCATAAAAATGAATGAAATTTTGCCATCTGCAACAACATGGATAGACTTAGAGGGTATTGTGCTGAATGTAGTAAGTCAGACAAAAAAAGATAAATGTAATTTCCTTACGTGTGAAATCTAAAGAACAAAATTAACAAAACAAACAAACTGACAGATACAGAGAACATTTTGAGGGTTGCCAAATAGGAAGCTGTTTGGCGGGGGTGGGTTGGGTGGAAAAGGGGAAGGGATTGAGAAGTACAAATTGATAGTTACAAAATAGCCATGAGGATGTAATTATAGCACAAGAAATCTAGTCAATTATATTGTAATTATGTATGGTGTCAGATGGTTACTTGATTTATTGGGGTGATCACTTCATAAGTTATATAAATGTCTAATCACTATGTTGTACACCTGAAACTAATATAATATTGTATGCCAACTGTAATAGAAAAAAAATTTAATTTTTTTAAAAGGAAGAAGAAAAACATTACCTTAGAATTTTTGCATAAAGCATAGAAAATAGGATCCTTCTCTTGTCCTATTTTCTATGCTTTATGCAAAAATTCTAAGGTAATATATTTCAAGACAGAAAAGCAGGTTGAGCTATCAAGAAAGGAAGGGGAAACATTGTTAAAATGTTTTGAGGCAGCTAATGAGTGACAAGATGAGAAATGTGTAAAGAACTGACTTTCTTTCCAGGCTCTGGTGTTCCCAGCTCAGTTCCTTCCCACCAACAAGCTTTCTCCACTGTGCTCCAGCCCTGAACCCCGAGAAAGCACCAAACCAAGCACATTGGTTAAAAGACTAATTTGCTTCTCTCTTATCCACAGAAAATATATTTTTTTTCTTTTTAAAGATTTTTTCAGAATCAATAAACATGATACATGTGTTAAATAAATGCAAACCAAATAGAACAAGTTTTCATTGCTTCAAAAGTTCTCATTGGGAAATTAATATAATTATAATGTATTATTCAGCTATTTAGAAGTAAACACCGAATCCTTAGAGCCATAGGGATGCCTATCAGATACCTAAGATTTTTCTTAATCTCAGGCAAATTAGGCGTCCTGGCTTTAAAGATTGCTGGAATTCTATAAATAAATAAAGTGCTTTTAAATAATATTGCAGAGATAAGTTACCAAATATATGCCTCAGCTGTTCTGGCCGATGTCTGAAATTTCTTCCAAATAAATCTATTCTGTTGGTTTGATTCTCTATAACATTTTGGGTAGTTAAATTTTATTTACATTTTATCCTGAATTGCAAGCTACAGATCTTTTTGCATTAGCAGGGTCAATAAAGGAAAGAAAAGGGTGACAATGAATGTCTGAGAGGTCTGGGGAAAGGGGCTCTATTAAATGAGAAAAATACAATAAATATTAAGAGAGCTGACTGCTTCCCAAGTTAATTAAAAGGAAGACTTAAACCCGAATGACTATTATAATCCAGTATTGTTTTGTTATGCCAGAATTAAGCAGTTAAACTTTAAAAATTACCTAATTAAGCATTTAAAAATATCTGACTCTTTAAGCTACTATACTTGGATGGCAAGAGAAAAGGTGCTATGCTAGTCTCAGTTCTTTTTTCTTCCCTTTGTATTCATAAGGAAAATTTCCCAAAGTACCCTAGTCTATAAAATAGTTAACTATAAGATGTGGATTCTATTTTTATACTGAATCATATAGTAGAGATAAGAGATAATTAATACTGTCAATGGATTTGCACGGTAATCTTACATTCGGTTCTCAACAAAAGGGACTTGTTTATTTTATAAAAAAATTTAATATAATTTATATTTATCATATTATAAACATAGCTGGTAAAGATTTTACAACTAATATTATTTTGCATTCTAAAAAGATTACAAGCTAGTTTTATAGAGTTTTATAGTCTATCCGAAATTTGTAATTTTGAATGACATTCATAGGGAATAGAATACAAAATTTTTAAAGATACTATTTAGCCAGAGAAGCATGAGGCCTACTTGAAATTCTCAGCAATTCACTGATTATTCTGAATTCTTAAAGTTAAAAGCAGTAAACTTTCAAACAAAAGCTATTTTCAGTTGTAATATTAAATTTTATACTATACCGATGTAATAATAAAGAGGCATATGCCAGCCCAAATTACATGAACACCATCAGTCAGTTTAGGTTCAATCTCATGTTTTTTTTCTTGGCCTTTTGACCATATTCTATCCATATTTCTTAATTATTGGGTGCTCTGCTTTTATAAAAATAAAAACCTGAAGTCATTCTTTCTGGGTTTTCACAATATTATTTATTCATTTCTTCTTCTCAATATAACACCTGTCTCTCAATCTCCCAGAAGGGTCTAGATCTATTTTGTTCTAGATCAGCATTATCCACAATGGCATTACATAGCTGTCCCATGTGGATCAGTTTCCAAGATCCAACTTAGGAAAAGCTGTATCTTAGACTCTCCTCTCTCAGAAAGTAACCATATAAAAGCGAGCATTAAAGATTCTGAGAAAATATATAATTCAGAAGAAACAAAACTGTTATAAAAAATGAATTTTTCTCGGATTTCTTTGATTAAAAATATTTTTCCCATAACACACATGAACATTTTAGGGAGAGACATAATGATATGAAATACTATCCTAGATTCTAATCTCTTGAACAGCTGTGATTCTTGATTATTGGCCTCTTATACACGAACTATTTAAAAGGCATATTATTAACAAGAAGGTAGTGTTCAGGGCAGAAGCAGTATTCCTAATTACAGACTTAGAGACAGCTATGTTTTTAATTACTTCATATCCAGTAAGCACAGAATATAATGATTCAAGATGGCAATAGCCAGACAAATTCTTCTACCAATACATGATAGTTAATGAAGACCTTTTAATTTCTTACTCATTTTCTATAATTGATTTAATAGAGCCAACATTTTGTTGTTGTTGTTGTTGTTGTTGTTACCCACCTGGAGATTGTCTATACAAAAACAGAAGAAATTCTATACATTAACGATAACTAACCAATCAATTGTATTGGACTCTCTCAATAGCAGAGATTGAGCAAATAAGTTATATAACACATATTATTTTAAAAATAAAAGGTGCATTTATGGTAGACAAACCCAGATCTAGATAAACAACACACTGAAATCTGTGCCTATAGATATATAGCTAGTCAAAAAACTGATCCAAAGTGGCAGCTCTTCACAATTTGAATTCTCTCAGAGAGCTAATTAAGAAATTCCTGATGAGGACACGGCATATCAAAGTTAAGGGACTTTCATGGCAGAATCTCCTATTGGGCTATACACAGAATTTGGTAGAACACAACATAACACACACACACACACACATTTATTGTCTTGCAGATTAGCAGTGTTTTTGTGCTAAGAAAATGTTTCAATTTTACATTAGGGATAATCTATTCCTATTTTGTACTGCTTTTGGGTCTAGCTATATAGTCCTCTTTAGGTTAAAAAAAAAAGACCACTTTGAGCATATTTCATTCTTTAATCTTATAAACCCCTTCCCATTTCAGGTGTTCAGGATTCTTCTCCCTTCTTACCTAGCTTCTTCTATTCTTCCTTCATGTTTAGCGTAAACATCATTTTTCTCCAATGTCCAAAGTTAATTTTGGCACTTGTTTTATGCTTTTGTTGCACCCTCTACTTTTCTTTGTAATACTTATTGCAACTATATAATTAAATAATTATTCCTATAATTACACATTTTATAATTGCCTCATTATCTGGAATATCCACATTAAGTTCATCATTATGTTCTCCAATTCTTTTCTTTTTTAAAAATTTATTTATTTATTAATTTATTTTACGGTGACATTGGTTGACAAAATTCAATAAGTTTCATCTGTACACTTTAACAGTAAGGCACATATAGATTTATACTGTGTGTTCATGTCCCCCAATTCATAGGACACTTAGTTCATAATAGGTCACCAAAAATATATTTTTGAATAAATAACAGAATGAAAGATATCTGAAAGATATTCCACTGTAATTTTTACAGTTTGCCACCTGTTATTTTATCAAAGAGTGTTCAATAACTCTATTATCTTCTCAGACAGATCTTGGCAGTTCAGATAATCTATGCACCCAGTCTAGTACCACTTTCTTGTAACTATTTTTCAAATAAAATTATGACTCCTGTGTTCTTTATCAGAAAGGGCCGGTACAAATTTATTATACTTCCATGTTTTGTACAGCCTCCTAGTTAATTCTGACATAAATTTCTTTCTGCTTTCCGCGAGGACACAAGTCTCTTAGCAGCTTTCAGTCCTTTCTTTTTTAACTTGATCTCTAAACATTATACTTAATGAACTGCTAAGTCCAATAATAATCCTCAGAGCACTTCAGACAATATGACAGGGAAATCCATGTTGTAAGGGGTGCTCACATAAATAAGTTATTAAGAAGCCACCATAAAAAATAATACAAAATATGTACAAGATTGATATGGCAAATACAGATAGACCAATAGAATGGAATTGAGAGTTTATAAATGAACCCATACATCTTGTTGATTTTTGAGAAGAGTACCAAATTCATTCAATGGAAAAAGAACAGTCTTTTCAACTAATAGTGCTAGTACAATTGGATTTTCACATTTGAAAAAGTGAAATTAGACCTCTACCTTACACCAAAGCAAAATTAACTTAAAATAGATCAATGACCTAAATATAAGAGCTAGAATCATAAAACTCTTAGAATAAAATGTAAAGGTTAACCTTCATTACTTTGGATTTGGTCAATAAACACATAAAAAGATGCTCAGCATCATTGCTTATGAGAGAAATGCAGGTCAAAACTACGAGGAGCTAGTAACTCACAAGAATTGTTATAATCAAAAACCATAAAATAATGTGTTGGATAGGATGTGGAGAATTTGGAACTCTCACGCACTGCTGATGGGAATATCAAATTGTACAGCCACTGTGAAAAACCGTTTGGTGGTTCCTTGACAAGTTAAATACAGAATTAGAATATGACCCAGCAATTCCACTTCTGGGTATATACCAAAAGAACTGAAAACAGAGATTGAAAGAGATATTTATATGTCGATATTTATTTCAGCATCATTCACAATAGCTAAAATGTATAAACAACATAAGTATCCTCCAACAGATGAATGAATAAACAAAATGTGGTTTATCAACACAAAAGAATATTATTCAGCCATAAAAAAGAATGACATCTGATACATATTATAACATGGATGAACCTTAAAAACATAATAAGTGAAATAAGCTAGACATAAAAGGATAAATATTGTATGATTCCACTTACATGAAATACAAAGAATAGAAAATTTTAGAGAGATAAAAAGTAGATTAGAGATTACCAGGGGCAGGGTTGAGGAAGCATTGGTAAGTGATTGCTTAATGGTTTTTCATTACCCCAAATAGAAATTCTGAATGGTTACAGAATTTTTCTCTGCGATCACAACAATGTTTTATGACTAGATAGTGATGATGGTAGCACAATATTTTGAATATATTTAATGCCAATGATTTGTACACTAGAAATTAAAACAGCCAATTTTATGTATATATATTTTATAATAATAACATTTTTAAACTAATATAATTAATAAAGATTAGCAATTTTTTGGGATGTGTATCCTCAGGCAAGTACAACAAAAGGAAAAATAAACAAATGGAACTGCATCAAACTAAAAAGCTTTTGCACAGCAAAGGAAACCATCAGCAAAACAAAAAAGCAGCTTACTGAATGGGAGAAGATTTTTCAAATGATATATCCATTAGCGGTAAATATCCAAAATATGTAAAGAGCTTATATAATTTGACGCCCATAAAACAAATAATCCAATTTAAAAGTGGGCGTATGACCAGAACAAAACTTATCCAAAGAAGACATGCAGATAGCCAACAGATATATGAAAAGATGCTTATAATCACTAATTATCAGGGAAATGCAAATTTAAAACACAACGAGATATCACTTCATACCTGTCAGAATGACTATTTTCAAAAAGCCAACAAATGAATATTGATCAGGATGTGGAGAAAAGGGAACCCTCATGCACTGGATTGTAAATTGGTATAGCCACTATGAAAAACAGTATGGAGGTTTCTCAAAAAATTAAAAATAAAACTACCATATGACCAAGCACTTCCATCTCTCAGTAACTATCCAAAGAAAACAAAAACACTAATTCAAAAAGATATATTCACCCCTATGTTCATTGCAGCATTATTTACTATAGCCAAGATATGGAAGCAAACTAGGTGTCCACCAATAGATGGTTAAAGAAGTTGTGGTATGTATACACAACAGAATATTACATAGCCATAGAAAAGAATGAAACCTTGCCATTTGCAACAACATGGATGGATTTAGAGAGTGTTATGCTGAATGAGGTAAATCAGACAGAGAAGGACACATACTGTATGATTTCATTTATATGCGAAATTTAAAAAATAAAACAAAAGAATAAAACAAAAAGAGACAGACTCACAAACTGATGGTTGCCATGGGGGTGGGGAGAATGGATGTAAAAGGTAAAGGGGAATAACATAAATAAGATAAATAAGATAAGTCATAAGATAAATAAATCACAAGGATGTGATGTACAGCATAGGAAAAATAGTCAATATTGTAAAAGCTTTGTATGTTGAGAGATGGTTACTAGACTTACATGATGAGCACTTCATAAAGTATATAAATGTCAAATTGCTATGTTATACACTGAAAATTATATATTATTGTGTGTCAGCTATACTTTAATAAATTAAAAATAAATAAATATTTTTGATATTAAGATCATGCATAAGTAAATCATTTAAAAACAAAAGAAGGGTCTACTACTCCTTATTTTCTTCTAGTGAAGTATTGAATTGCATCTCATAGATGAACTTACAGTATAAAACCATATTAATCTTTAGAAATCCTCCTCAAAAACTAAGCACAAGTATTTAGAATAAAGAAATACATCACAACAAATTACATTAAAAACTGACAAATATCACAAACATCACAAAAATGTAAGCATATAAGATTTCTATGAACCGATTGATACAAGTCTATGCCTTTTCTATTTCTTTTTGTTCTTTGTTCTTTGAAAGCCTCTTCATAGAATAACAATTTGTAAACCACTTTCCATGGAAGGGACAGAAAGATGATTTAGTATTTCCTCTAGCATGACCTATGTTGGAAAGGTCAGTGGTGTAAGAGTTTTCATTTTCCAGAAGACTCAATATCACTTCAAGGATTCTTTCTTTTTCTCTAGCCATTCTAGTTTGCCTTTTCTCATCATCAACTGAACCTTCCTGTCCTGTAAGAGTAAGCACCCATCCTGAGAGTCATGTTCATTATCCCAAGGGACTTAATTTGTATCTCAGGCAAACTTCTGAGCTTCCTTAGTAGATCTTTATGTGGGTTTCTTTGCCATATCTTCTCTGTACACTTCACTCTCTGGGGATTCAGGGTCTCCCAGAAGGAAAGAGATTTCATAAAAGCATTAGATATTGAAATTCAAAGTAATCATAAAAAAGGACCTAGGCTAGAATATTTAAAACTTTGGTCATCTTAAAATCTACCGTCACAGTTTTTCCATTTCCATATACCACTTTTCTGGTTATTCACTTACCATTTATTTTCTATTTGTTTACTTAGTCATACATGTTAGTCTGGACTGACTCAATTATACTCATAAAGTCACATGTTTGAATTGCAACTTATATTTTTCCAATGAACATTAAATATATTTATGGCTCGAAAATGAAAAAAAAAAAAAAAAAAGGAGCACTTCTGGGTTCAGCTAAAATTACCTCGTGCCCAGTGTGCCATTGCAGTAGATACTGAAAGACAAAGTAAGTTACAGTGAGTAGAGAAGACTTTTATTGAAGTAGTTAATGATATGGGGGTAAGAAATCCCAGTGATGAAAACTACAATGAATGCTAGCTATTTTTAAAGGCTGAAGGAATTATCTTTTTTATTGTTAAAGTGAAATGGTAAAAACAGCTGTGCATACATTTGTTTTTTTCTACAAGTTTTTTTTTAACAAGAATAATGCTATTCATTAGATTATAACAATGCTTAATAACACTCCTTAATAATACTTAATAAATTGAATAGTATTCCTAAAATTAAACTGCCCATGATAAGAACTGAATATAGATTTAAAAAGAAGAAAAGACTAGAAACTATTTTGTAAACTTGTGTAAGACATAGCATTAGTCTATATTTAATACTAGACTATACACTATAATGTCATGGTATCAGGGTTTTAGTGTTTTCTAGCCATCAGTCTGACAGATATTATTGTTTGCATTTTTAGTGGAAAAAGATAAAGATCTTCCAAATTATCTAAAATGAAGACACAGTCTGAATAAGGGCAATGGTATTAAAAATCATCTAAGTATATGCAAAATCACAGCAAAAAAAAATCACAATATTTAATGAACTTTATCTGTTCTACTTTAACTTGGTCTTGAATAACAGATACCTTTTAGTGCACCTTTTCTTCAGCCTACACTTTTCCTAACTGTCCTTTGTCTCTCAATTTGCCCTTCCCTCATGGCCCAGTGTCCTGTGCCACAACCAAAAGTCTGTGGAAGTATAAAAGTGAGTGATGTGGCTGATAAATCTGAGATGGTTATGGAGATGATGAAAGGGAATCCTCTTTGCTGAGCCTTGGGGCATGCGCCACCACAAGAGCTCTTTAAAGCCTCACAAAATTAAGCATCAATAGGATCTGAATGGGTAATATAAATGTACATAATACATCAGGCAAAGATGTGCTGACCTGGAGAAAACATATTCGGAATTCAGACAATACTGCCCCTTAGCAGCTACCAAAGCATTGTCATATAGAGGCTGAGTGTTACCAGAACTTGTGATTTGTTAAAGATACGCCACAGGTCTTGATTTTTATGTGAAATTTAACAATTATTAGGTATTAGCAGTTACCTATATATTCAGGAACACCAATATGCCAGATAAAATACATCTGCAGTTCTAATGTGTGCTTTCATTCTCCAGTTTGTAAAGTAGGCTTTAACTGCACTTCGACAAAATTTAAATTTTTATAGAAATTATTTTAACATAGCCATGGGTCTAAAAAGATTTCATGTGATTAGAGTTCAAAATGTTAGTGCATTGAAAACTGTATTCATACATTGAGGATATCTTCTAAGCATTATATTGCACTGGATAAAACCCTTGAGTACAGGGACTGCTGGCTTATATTTTACATAATACATTCTGTCTCCCATGCCCCCTCTCACTCTTCAAAAAAGTTAATTATGCATCTTAATTCATGGCAAGTTACTACCATTAGTCTCTTCTTCAATTCAATTATTTAGTTTGTTTTACCTATTCCCCACTCCCATTCCATACCTCCCTGAAATAGTACAATATCCTAATGTATTTAATGTGTATAGTTCTATTTCTACGCGGTCTTATAAACTGAATTGTTTTTGTTCTTATTATTTTAACTTACAAAAACAATACTGTGCTATAGAGCTAGTTATTTTTTACTTTCCTACTAGGCATGTTGTTTTCCACATGTGTGTTCAACTGGTTTATTGTCTACTCTATCTGTGCAATACTTAACAGTGTGCTCCTACCCATAGATCTATCTATCCTGAGGTTATGGATGCCCAGAGTCTCCAACTTGCTGACATCTCAAGCAACACTGTAATAAACCACCTGTGCATATTCCCTTGAAGAAAAATGCCTTTGGATTAAATATCCAGAACTGGGATTGACGGTTCATAGGGCATATGAATATTTAATTTTACTAATTAAAAGTGTTCCTATAGTCTACATTCTGCCCCATATGTGGCATCATCTAGGCCCATGATCTATCTAAAATGATATGTCATTATAGAATTTTCATTTCTCTATTTGCCAATGAACACGAGCATAAGGTTATTGACATTTTAGTGTTCTTCTGTAAATTCCTGGTCAAATTGTTTGCAATCTTATATAGAGATATATATTTTTTTTCTTACTAAATTATAATAAACACTTCTACAGCAAAGAGAAATAAAGCATGCACACAAAACACTTGGGAACCTTGATAAAACACATATTCAGATTCACTAGGTCTGGGGTGAATTCCAAAAGTCTGCATTTTCCATAAGCTCCCAGATGATGATGATGATCATGATGATGATGATGCCTGTCTATAAATCACACCTTAAGTGGCAAGGTTTCAGGTTGTATTTGATGATTTGTAACCCTTTATTCTTCCATTTATATATTAGAGTAAATTTATCATGTTTCTTGAAGCATCCAAATGGGGTTTGATGGGATTGATAAAATTAATTAATTTTAAAACTAATTTAGAGTTAATTGGTATTTTTATAATCTCATTTGTTAAAGGTCAAGAATGTCCTTCAACTTGTTCAGATCTTCTACATTATTAACTTCAGGTTTTTTCCACATATTTCTTTTGTATTCTTGCCTAAGCTAGGTTCTAAAGTTTTTATGGATTTTCTAAAGGGCATTTTCTTAGTATTTATACTTGGTTATAACTGGTGTAGAAAGAGATGCTATTGATTATCTTATGTTCATATTTTACCTGAAAGCTTTATTGAAAACACTTTTTAGTCCAAGTAATTTATTCACTGTCATTATTGTTATTATTGTTATTTTAGGTACGTAACCATTTAATCTGCCCTGGATCAAAAATTTATCTTTTCTCATTCAATTATTACACTTCTTATTTATTTCCTATTTTTCTCAGGACATCAAATAATATGTTATATAGTAGTTGTGCTAATGAATGTCCACATCTTAAAAGAAAACATATACATGTTTTTGGTAAGTATAATGTTTGTTATAGATTTTCAGCAATCATTGCACTTAGTAGTAGAAGGATATATATTTTATGTGTTTTTAGATATGTTTCTAAGGAATATCTATTTTTATAAAAATCTAACTCTATATGTGTAAGAAATTATATAACATAAAAATAAATACATATAAAAATACATCAGTTCCCAAGTACTCTAATTTAAGAGTTATCGAAACATTACTGAACTTTATCAAGTGTTTTCTGCATCTACTGGCATCAAATGATATTTCCAATAGAGATCATTAATATATTAAGGAAATAATATGAAGTGGTTATACTGATAAATTTCTGATATTGAACAATTTTGTATTTCTATAATAAATATTACTTTATCATTACATATTATATAATGCATTTTAAAATTTTACTTACTGTTCATTATTTCAGATTTTTGATGCACAATCATAAATAAGAAGAGCCATAAATTTCTTTTCCTCTATCTATTTAGATTAAAATTAAACTAGTCTAAAATAAGTTTGGAAGATTTTCTTCTCTTTCAACAGTTTGTGTTGACAGTTTAACTGCTCTTGAAAATTTGACAGAATTCCTATTAAAACACTTGGACCTTAGATATTTACAGTCAAGAGATCATGAATACTTCTTTTATTTTTTATTAATCTATTTATTTCCTCTTATTTTAAGTTTAGCAATTTATAATTTTCTAGCAATTTATTTTTTCATCTTATCTTCAAAATTATATCACTCTTAATAATCTTTTCTATGAAATATCTTTTGGCTTAGCAACTTTCTCTACTATTCTTTATCATTTCTTTTTAACACATCTTGTTTAAGAATATATCATTTGACTTCTAAACACATTGAATTTTTAATATAGATTCAGCTTATTTATTTCTAAGTGCATTGCATCATAGTTGGATAATTTATTCTGCATAATATTGATACTATAGGTTACTTAGATTCTTCAGTGGCCTAATCCATAGTTTCTTTTGTAAATATTCTCATTTATTGAAAATATTTATATTCTTTTTTAAATTTTTTATTTTATTAGTTTCAAGTATATAGTACATTGGTTAGACATTTATATAGTTTATAAAATGATCTCTTTAATTGCTCTTTCCCTCTTCTGGCTCACCACCTAGCCAATACATTAATGCTAATTACATTCCCTATGCCCCGCTCCCCAACCTCGTGACTATCTATCAACTAATTTGTACTTCTTTAACCCTTCACTCCTTTCTCCCAACCCCCAACCCCCAACCCCCATCCCTCTGGCCATCACCAGAATGTCCTCTATATTTGTGAGTCTGTTTTGATTAATTTTTTCTTTTTGTTCCTTAGGTACCACATATAAGCAAAATCATATAGTATTTATCTTTCTCTGTCCGATTTATTTTACTCAGCATTATAACCTCTAGTCCCATCCATGTCATTACAAATGGTAGGGTTTCATTTTTTTAATGGCTGAATAATATTCTATTGTATATATAAATCATAACTTCTTTATCCAATCATCGTTGATGGGTATTTAGGTTGCTTTCATATCTTAGCTATTGTAAATTGTTCTGTCATGAACACAGGGGTGTATAGATCTTTATGAATTATTGTTTTGGTTTTCTTTGGATAAATACCCAGAAGTGCAATTGCTGGGTCAAAAGGTATATCCATTTTTAATTTTTTGAGAAACCTCCAGACTGTTTTCCATAGTGGTTGTACCAATTTGCGATCCCACCAACAGTGTATGAGAGTTCCTTTTTCTCCGCATCCTCGCCAACACTTGTTCTTTGATTTATTGATGATAGCCATTCTGACACATATGGGGTGATATCTCATTGTGGTTTTAATTTGCATTTCTCTGATGATTAATGACCTTAAGCATCTTTTCATATGTCTATTGGCCATCTGTATTTCCTCTTTGGAGAAATATCTGTTCAGGTCTTCTGCCCATTTTTTAACTGGATTGTTTGTTTTTTGTTGTTAAGTAGTATGAGGTTTTTATATATTTTGGATATTAACCTCTTATCAGATGTATCATCAGCAAATATGCTTTCCCAATTTTCATATTTTTGTTTTGTTGATGGTTTCCTTTGCTGTACAAAAACTTCTTAGTTTGATGTAGTCCCATTTTCTGAGGAGATATATTCAAAAAGAATTTACTATTAGCAATATTAAAGAGTTTACTGCCTATATTTTCTTCTAGAAGTTTTATGATTTCAGATCTTACATTTAAGTCTTTAATTCATTTTGAGCCTATTCTTATATATGGTTTAAGAAAGTAGTCCAGTTTCCTTCTTTCCTTCCTTCCTCCCTTCTTTCCTCCCTTCTTTCCTTCCTTTTTTCCTTCCTTTCCTTCCTTCCTCCCTTCTTTCCTCCCTTCTTTCCTTCCTTTTTTCCTTCCTTCCTTCCTTCCTTCCTTTTCTTTTTTGCATATATCTTTCCAATTTTCCAAACACCACTTATTGAAGAGACTGTCTTTACCCCATTGTATATTCTTACCTCCTTTTTCATATGTTAAGTGAGTGTATAAGCGTGGATTTACTTCTGGGCTCGCTATTCTGTTCCATTGATCAATAAATCTGTTTTTATGCCAGTGCCATGCTGTTTTGATTACTGTAGGCTTGTAGTATAGTTTGATATCAGGTAGTGTGATACCTCCAAACTTCTTCTTTCTCAAGATTGCTGTGGCAATTCAGGGCCTTTTATGGTTCTATATAAATTTTAGGATTATTGTTCTAGATCTCTGAAAAAATGCCATTGGTATTTTGATGGGGATTGCATTGAATCTGTAGATTACTTTGGGTAGTATGGCCATTTTAATGATGTTGATTCTTCCTACACATAAGCATGATATATGCTTCCATTTATTTGCATCTTCTTCAAATTCTTTTTTCAATGATTTGTAATTTTCTGAGACAGGTCTTTTACCTCCTTGGTTAATTTGATTTCAAGGTATTTTATTGTTTTTGATGCAATTGTACATGAGATTGCTTTCTTAACTTCTCTTTCCAAAAGTTCATCATTGGTGTATAACAATGCCACTGACTTCTGAATATTAATTTTATACCCTGATACTTTACTGAATTCATTGATCAGTTCTACCAGTTTTAGGGTGGAATCTTTAGGGTTCTCTATATAAAGTATCATGTCATCAGCAAGTAACAAGAGTTTTACTTCTTCCTTCCCAATTTGGATAACTTTTATTTATTTTTTCTAGTCTTATCACTGTGGCTAAGACTTCCAATTCAATGAAGAGGAGTGGTGAAAGTGGACATCCTTGTCTTGTTCCTGATCTTAAGAAAAATGCTTTTAGCCTTTCCCATGGAGTATGATGTTAGCTGCAGGTTTGTCTTATATGGCCTTTATTGTATTGAGGTATGTTCCCTCTATTTCCACTTTGCTAAGAGTTTTTATCATAAATAGATGCTGGATTTTGTCGAATGCTTTTTCTGTACCTACTAATATTATCATATGGTTTTTATCTTTCCATTTGTTATGTGGTATATCGCATTAATTGATTTGCAGATATCGTACCAAACTTGCATCCCAGGAATAAATCCAACTTGATCATAGTGTATGATATTTTTAATATATTGCTGAATTTGGTTTGCTAATATTTTGTTGAGTTTTTTTTTCATCAGTGTTCACAAGAGATATCAGCCTATAGTTTTCTTTTTTTTTTGTAATGTTCTTCTCTGGTTTTGGAATCAAGGTAATAGTGGCCTCATAAAAGGAGTTAGGGAGCCTTCCCTCTTCTTGAATTTTTTGGAATAGTTGGAGAACAATAGAGAATATTTATATTCTTTATATAGCTTTATAATTAGTAGCTTTTAGTCTATTCATTATTTTGCTTAAATATCAGATAACTCTAATTGTTTGTTTCTACCTGATTTATCAGTCTCTGAGAAGCGTGTGCTAAAATGGCTGACATATCAAATGTTTTCTGCAGCCTGTATGCTGTTTTATAGTTTTTGAAGCTGTACATTTACATACATACATATGCATGAATGTTATATTTCTATATTGTTCCTTTTTAGAAAATGATAAATTATTAACCATCATTCCTCAGAGAAATTAAATCACTGCACATGATAAACCTTTAATAATGTTTTTAATTAAATTGGGTTAGAACTGAATTAGATAATGTAACTAGTTTTTAATAGAGGACAAACAGAGAATTCAGGAGTTGCAGGTCTTCAAAAGAATTAGAATTATCGATGATATGTCATTCTGTTCTTGAAATTTCTCTGAGATTGAATGTCCCCAGGAGTTCTAAAAGCCAACTTAATTTGAGATGTAACCTGGGATATTACTGAGTCTATGAAACCAGGACTATAACCCAGATTTTATAATTCAATTTGAAAGAGAAACCAGGACTATGACCCAGATTTTATAATTCAATTTGAAAGAGAAAGGGAGAATTAAAGTCAGACTCATTTGCATGTCAAAGAGAGACCAAGAAATGAGAAAATCAGAGATAGAAGGAGCAAGAGAAAAAGAAAGAAATTGAAAGAGATAGAGATGGGGTGAGAGAGGGAGCAGCCCCATTTTGGACCAATTATTGAAGTAGGCACTATTATATGTTCCTTACACGTATTATTTTGTTAAAGTGTACAAACATACTCCACAGAACCACTTCTAACAAGACAAAAACCATTTCTAGCAGACAGAATAAATCAGACTCTTTCCCACACAGCTTAGGTATTTGTGGATTAAGTCTTCATTTTCAATTTATTTCTGAATGAGGAGATAATTTTTTAATAATTTACAAGAAGGGTCTATTTATTAGCAGATTTTACCAAAATATTTTACTATGATTTTAGCAGAAATAATGTGACCAAAACATATGATATTGGCTAGCACATCTTTCTGATATTTCTACTCTAATGTCCTCCAAATCTCATTATAAAACCATTTCTAAATATATAAACATTTTATTTGAAAGAAATGCACTTAGGAAATAGAATTCATATCCATTGGTTAAAAAAATCAATATTTTCTAACATTATGTAATAAAAATTATACTATTTTGGCTGTCTAAAATATGAACAATGTTAACTTTTTTACTATATGTATGCTGTCTACAATGTTATATCTTTTAATCTGGTCTTCAGGTTCTTAATCAGGAATCTATGGAACCTTAGGGTGTTCCAATGGCATCTGTTTTTACCTGAACGTCTCAGTTCCTTATCAAAATCAGCTTAAATTGGTTTCGTAGTACTTGAGCTGAAAAGTTACTAGTCAATAATAATTGGATTCTAATGAACAATTTTAGGAGTTTACAAAAAATTAAAATTATTTGCATATTCTATATGTGTGTGTACATATGTAACAGTGAAGGGACTATTTAAAAAGTAAGATCTGCTTTGATGAATGTCATATTAGACCAATGGTTTTTGTTAATATGATATATTTAAAGCTTCAAAGAAGCTAGAATCCCTTTGAGTAGGATAGTGCTTGAAATACTTGAAACTCTTGATTATTAATGCCATAATAAATAAAAAATCTAAGTTAGTTATGATGTCACTACTTATAATTTGTATATCAAGTCACTTTAAAACTAATAAATTCCTACAATCAGCAAAAAAAAAAAAAAATGAAATGAAATATCAAAGTATAGATACAACTGACGAGTCAGAGTCCACAAAAGTAAAGGCTTTAAAATCATCAAAATTTTTTTTTATCTATTAGGCTTAAACAAATCTTTTTTTGCTTGTTTGTTTTAAATTCTATACTCACAGCAACAAAAGAACATGTTTGTCATATTCATGATTCTTAATAGATAATTGTAAAATGAATGAACAAATATTGATAGATAATCCTGTGAGCTTCTTTCTTGCCTTTCATTTCAATCACTGTCCATAAAGGGCAAGAGAGGGAAGAGTTAGGGAAAAGTGATGCAGCTCAACAAGCATAGGTACATTTAGTTAGAAATAGCAAAATGAAATGTCATGGGTTGTGCCTGGAAAGGACCTTGCTTTAAGTTTATAGCCAGATTCTGCCTTCACTTAAAACTTGACCTGAAAATATCTAAAATCTCTCAGCTTCTCTTATTTTTAAAATAAGAGAAGGAATAAACTAAACATTTATAATTCTCTTTAAGGTTTTATGATTTAAGTGCCTGTTTCATTTTTATACAGTGGTCTGTTGTTGCTGCGTAGTAATAGAGAGTCTACCAAAGAAAGGAGAGGCTTAAGGTCTTGAAGATTTTTAGGCTTTTTGTCTCTTTTCAATTCATTCTTCAATACACTTTGAAACCATTTCATCAAATTTTCCCCCAATGGTTATCATGTTCCTTATTTACTTTGGATTGAAGATATCTGATAAATATTTTTTAATCTTTGTGTTAAAAGATATTTGAGCATAATGTGAGTTTAGCAAAAAAATCAAAAGGATGTTACCACTTAAAAGAATTAGTGTTTGAGTAAGTGACATCAGTGGCTATAGATCAGTGTTGGTAATTTAGAGGGATTGATCTGGCTGAATGATTATCTCCACATTGGTTTAAGAATATTTCAATAAACTTTGATTCAACTCTAATACACTAAAAAATGAATATACTTCTTTAGTCTATATATAAGCTATTGAGAATAAGCTCAAAACTCCAGGAAATCATTCTCAATTCACACAAGAGCTCCAATCAAAAATCTCCCATATGCTCAGTTATCAAAATAAATATGTTTTTTACTTGGTGTCAGAGGAGTAAATTGATACATCTCATACTGTTTTTGCACATTCTAACAAATATATATTACCCTGAAACTTAAAAATGAAGTAAAATTGATGAAATTGCTTTTTTGGAGATTATTGCAAAATTATGATTGCTAGATATAGATTAATTGCTTAATATAGAACTTCATACAGTACTCAATAAAGTGGATACTATTAAAACTTCCAATTTATAGGAAAGTTAAGCAACATTTTGATAGTTTATTCAAAGTCACACAGTTTGTACATGGTTTCGGTGAGTATCCTTTCTCTTGTTTATTTGCGTAGTTGAGATGTACGAAATTTTTCTAGAGGTAGAATGGCTGTGTCCAATGTATACATTTTCATTTTAAGTGTTATGGGCAAATAACCCTCCAAAAATATTATTTTCATTTCCACACCTACCATCAGGAACTACTTGCCTGTTTTCCTATCAACACAGATTATCAGTCTTTTTAATTTACAAAACTAAATGGTGAAGATGATACTTCAATTCCTCAAAGTTCTAATGCATTTATTTTATTCCTTGTGAAGTTGAACATTCTTTCAGATGTTTGTTGTTTATTTATAATTTATTGCTGAGGACCAATTTCAAGGAAAGAAACATCAAATATCAAAGATACAGGCAGAATATATTTTTTCTTTCGCAACTCCAGAAGGATGATTTACCTGTGGAATTCTATCTTGGTTAACTGAATAGAGAAAAACATAATTGACTCCATGAATTATACTGCTTAAATCTAGCATCTAAATATTTAGTGATTATTATTGGCGGAGTATAGTTCACTATGATCTGGAAAGAAAATAACCTCAATGCAATATGAAAATTCTAATTCAAAATTATGGATTTTACTTCTGAAAAGAAGCCAACAATGAGGAACTGTCTTGTTTCTTACTTTATTTTTCTCTAAAACACAGGTTTGGGTTCCAGCTCTGCCTCTGAGAGCAATATTGCCATGGGCTCATCACTTAACCTCTTTAAGGCTTGCTCTTCTAATTTCCAAAATAGGAATAATGATAGTTCCTATCTCAGAGAATTGAAGTAATAGAGGGACATAATGCTCATAAAATGCTTGTTGCATTAAATAGTCTCAATAAAAGTTGCTATGATTCAAGTTAGAAAAGCTAGTTGATATCTACAACATTATAATGAATCACCTATATTCAAGATAAAATTTGTAATGAAAGTTAGAACATGATAAAATTGAAAAAAAAAACTAATTTGAATTTAAATGAAAATGGAGGCTTAATGCTGCTTCTTTAAATTATTGTTACTCATCCCAGGTCTTTCAGAGGATCTGATTAAAAGATTAGAGAGGGAATAAGAAATTCTGTGGACGTATTTTGTCATCCAATAAAATATTACGTGGTAAGAGAAGAATAAGAAAATTCAAAATAAAAAAAATTATAATTTTATGCAATACATCTTATTTTAACTCTACTTCTTTCTAAAACCTTTCTTTTTTTCTTATTGTGGCAAGAACATTTAACATATCTAACCTCTTAATTAATTTAAGTATTCAATACAGTATTGTTTAGTCACAATATTGTACAGCAGATCTCTAGACTTACTTATCTTGCATAACAGAAACTTTATTTGAACAGCAACTTCCATTTAACCTTTCCCTATTCCATGTTGTTCTCTGCTTTTATGAGTTTGACTATTTTCAATACTTCGTATAAGTAGATTAAAATAGTATTTGTCCCTCTGTAACTGGCTAATTTCACTTAGTGTAATGTCTTCCAGGTCCATCCATGTTGTCACATATGGTAGGATTTCCTTTTATTTTTTTTTTTAAGGCTGAATATTATTCCACTATATGTATATACATTTTCTTTATCCATCCATCCACCAATGGACATTTAGATTGTTTCCACATCTTAACTGTTGTGAATAATGCTGTGATGAACTTGGAAGTGTAGATATCTCTTTGAGATCCTGAATTCAATTCTTTTGGATACATATTCAGAAGTGAGATTGCTGGATCATATGGCAGTTCTAGTTTTAATATTTTAAGGAAACTCTAGGCTGTTTTTCATAGAGACTCTACTATTTTGCATTCCCATCAATCGCATACAAGGATTTCAACTTCTCTACATTTCCACCAACATTTGCTATCTTTTGCTTTATTGACAATAGCTCTCTTAACAGCTATGAGATGATATCGTACTGTGGTTTTGCTTTACACTTCCCTGATGATTAGTGATGTTGAGAACCATTTTATAAATCTGTTGCCCATCTGTATGTCTTTTTTGGAGAATTGTATATTCAAGTCCTTTGTCCATTTTTTATTTTATTTATTTTTTTGCTATTGAGTTATAGGAGCTCCTTATATATTTTGTACATTAACTTATCAACATATGGTTCCTTTTCACTCTGTCATTTGCTTTGCAGTGCAAAACCTTTTTAGTTTGATGGTGTCTCACTTGTCTCTTTTCTTTTGTTACTTGTACTTTTGGTGCCATATTCAAGTAACCATTGCAAATATTAATGTCAAGAAGGTTTCTCCTATGTTTTTTTTTTCCCTAGGAGTTCTATAGTTTTAAGTCTTACATTTAAGTGTTCAATCATTTCGAGCTGATTTTTGTGTATGGTGTAAGAGTTCAATTTAAGAAATAAATGAAATAGAGAATTAAAAAATTAAAATTAATAAAACTAAGAGTTTTTAAAAATATAATTGACAAAAATTTAGCTAGACTAAGAAAAAAAAGAGAGAACACTCGAATAAAATCAGAAATGAAAGAGGAGACATTGCAACTGATGCTAGATCAATAAAAAGGATCATAAGAGGCTACCATGAACAATTATATGCCAAAAAAAAATTAGATAACCTAGAATAAATGGATAAATTCCCTGAAACATACAACCTACTAACATTGAATCAGGAAGAAATAAAAACTCTGAACAGACCAATAACAAAGAAGACTGAATCAGTAATCAAAAACTTCCCTAAAGAAAAGCCCAGAATCTGGTGGCTTCACTGGTAAATTTTACAAAACATTTAAAGAAGAATTAATGTTGATCCTTCTCACACTCTTTCAAAGATTTAAAGAGTAATGAACTCTTCAAAACTCATTTTATGAGGCCACCATTAACCTTTTACCAAAACCAGACAAAGATACAAGAAAACTGCAAGCTAATATCCTTGATGAATATAGATGAAAAATTCTTAACAAAATAGTAACAAACTAAACTCAAAAATTCATTGAAAGGATCATATACCATAACCAAGTGGGATTTATCCCTAGGATGCAAGGATAGTTCAACATACACAAATCTATTAATGTGCTATACCACATTAACAGAATAAAGAGTAAAATTCACATGATCATCTCAAAAGATACAGAAAAAAAAAAAACATTTAACATAATTCAACACCCGTTCATAATAAAAACTCTCAACACACTAGGTATACAAGAAATTTATTTTAACATAATAAAGGTTATACGTGACAAGCCCACAGCTAACATCAAACTCAAACTGAAAACATTTCCTCTAAGTTCAGGGAAAGGCAAGGATGCCCACTCTTACAGCTTCTATTCAATGTAGTACTGAAAGTCTTAGCCAAAAAGTTTAGGTATGAAATAAGAAATAAAATGCTTCTAAATTATAAAGAAAGAAGTAAAATTATCTCTATTTGCAGATGACATAATTTTCTATGTAAGAAGCCCTAAACACTCCACAGAAAAAGCTGACTGAACTAATAAATTGAAAAAACTTGCAGGATACAAAATTAACACACACAAAAAAGTTGTGTTTCTATATACTAACCAAAAAGCTAACTTAAAAGGTAATTAATAAAATAACCTCATTTATACTAGCATAAAAAAACTTTTGAATAAACTTAACCAAGGATATGAAAAACTTGTACACTGAAAACTATAAAAGATTGATAAAAAAAAATTTAAAAGACACCAGAACTTAAAAACAAATCAACATTACTTCACTTGCAATAATTGAAACTCTTGTTAAATACTAATGCTTATTAGTTCATGTGAATATGTTTATTATTTTCCTCAATGGCTACATTAATATTAATGTAATTGGTAATTCTACGGAATATCTAAAATAAAAATAATAGTCTAAAGGTATAGAAAGAGAAAAGGAACTCATAAAGAAAATCTTTAAATAAACTCTAATTACAAAGTGAATACTAAATTATCTATTATGAAAACCAAAACAAAATCAAAATATAATTAGAGTATAATTTATTTGTGGAAACAAAATAAATCAAATCTAAGAATAGACCTCAAAACAATTTTTCTTTTTGGTAACATTTAAAATAAAATTACACATTTTAAGAGCATTAGTGAGAAATTTGAGGACATAGATCTTGTTGCTAGGTTTTAACTAAGTCATTTCAATGCCATGTTTGGTATTCAAGGGAAGGAAGAGGTATCTAAAAAGTATTGTGCATCCAGTGTGTTTTGGAAGTTCACATATATCTGTCATGTTAAACCATAATAAACATCACAAGAATTCGAAATTACTCATAAGTAAGTAATCTGAGAGAAAGTTACTCAAGGTAACACAATGAGTAGTAGAAGTAGCATTCAAACTAATCACTGCCTAAGATTAGGAGGCACTAGAATATATGTGTACTATTTGTATGAGATTTAACATCAGGCACATAAAATATAAAATTTGCACCAAAATTTCATTTAATCTTAAATCGTTGATTATTCCTCTAGTATCCTAATCCTCAATTCCAGTCCTGTTTCCGAGACTTTTTTGGAGATCTCTAGCTCACGCATATTTATGAAGTTTTAAGTTCCCTTCTGAGAAAGGTGATAGTTAAAATACAAACAACCTGTATATCTTCAGTACTACCCAATTAGAACCGACATCAGATGCAAACAACCAGACACTGTGAACAAACACTTGATGAATGAAGTCAGCATTGCTTTAAGACATTTTGGTCCTTGACTTTTTCTTCTTACCCTATTCATAGGTCTCATTCCTGCTCCTCTATTTATTTACAAGGCTGCAGAACATATCCAAACTGGGGAGAGGAATTACTGTGCAAAATAAATGGCTTTGATAGGCTTAAAATAACACCTTAAAGGACAAAGAAAGATTGACAGTTTTCTTGATATGTATCTCTAATTTAGAAAATTGCTAACAATAGGAACTTAATTGAGCAACTAAGATGAAATAGATTTTGATTTAATTAAAATATCTTAAACTGAAATCTTAACTAAAAATATCTACATAGGATTTTGTCTAGTAAAGAGAAATATATTTATTTTCAATATAGGTTTCAATGATTAAAGAAAACTAGCATTTTTAAAGAAAGACTAAAGATTAACCTACTTCAAAGTAAACAGTGAAATTAGAGGTGAAGCTTCGGAAAGTAAAAAAATAAATCTTACTCGAGGTAATGAAAATGTGATTTTTATTGGAATATAGAAATTAAAATGTTTTGTCTGGATTGTGTTTTATGTATGATGCCAGGTGTTTTTCATGTGCTATTTATATCTTTCTCCTGATATCCCTTTATTAAGGAAATTACTAGTCCCCATTTTACACCTGAAGAAACTAAAGCCCAGAGAGTCTAAATAACTTTCCTAGGAATTAAGTGGCAGAGATAAGGCACACTTTTTCCTCTACCTTCCATGATAGAGTTCATGGGAAAAATACACCCAGATAGAAACTACTGTTCCCATCCCATGGGAATGAGGAAGAAAAGAACAATTAGTACCGAAAGGTACACATGTAGATATATATACTATCTGAGGATTTTATCTGGCTGAAAAATGAGTCCCCAAAATAGTATACACAGAAATATCCTCATCTACAAAATTCCTGCTAAATTATATACTTAATAATTGAACTTTTCTCTTTAGAATCTAAAGCTTCCGTTCCTTCTCATTCCTGTACATCATTATAATTGCTGCCACCAAAATCACTGGATTCCAAATACTAAAAAATTCAATTATTGTCATTATAAAATGATACACTTATATGTTGCAATACTGTATTTAACAGAGCTCTGAGTGTGCGTTTCTGAGAATCGAGTTGGTGTTTTGCAGTATATGGTCACCATAATTGTCAGTGCCTCCTGAGCAAAATAGCCAAGTCACACAGACAAGATTATTCTATCTCCACCCATTCCTTTTCTCAAATTTTTAAAGTCATGGATTTCCAGTATTTTGGGCAAAGGCTTTGAACCAGAACCTTCTTTAGATTCATTCATTCAGTCTAGTCAAAGGCCTTTAGAGAATGTTACACCCTGATACACTTTGAGTATATTTTGAAGAAAAATGTTGTCTCCAAGCTGTATTGATAAATAGTTGTGCCTCAGGAAGAAAGGCAGCCTACTGTAATTATTCTGTAACTGGCATGCCTGGAGCATGTCCTTCCTAAAGAACACTTTAAAGCCAAATAAAACAATAAGCCTAGTTCTCACTTGTACCTGTTCCATGTCCAAGCTGTTTTTCTCCTGGTTTTAAATCAAATCATCTTTTGTAAACTGAAATATTAGGAGAGCGCTTTTTGGTTTCTATTTAACTACCATTCTTTGAAGTATTTGATGTTATCTGTCCAATTTCCTTCTACCTTGCTGAAAGCTGGAAGACTGAGAGAGATGCTAAGGAACTGGAAAGAAGATGTAAGAGCCCATGGAGCAATTTGGCCTGTTTTCTATGAAACATTCCCTGCTTCTCCTGATGTAGCAGGTGGTATCCTGGATGGAAGTATAGGGTCTACAGAGTCTGGACACTGAATGGAGGGGTTTTATGTTTCTCCAAAGTATCCTGATGCTTTCAAATCTACGACATTGTAAAAGCCACAGATCAAATGTCAACCAAAAAATTTACAAATCACACATCCACTCTTTTCCCCCTTTTTCACACGTTTAATTTAGAGATGAGGTTGACAGTTGATGGACGTGACTAAGCCAAGCTTAGGTCCATTTATTCATAAGCTGATAACAAGAAAAGATCCCCTATTTGGGATCTCGATAACATCTGACAGGTTGTAGATTCATAATAACTAAGATTATCACCAATTTTAAGAATTGTGGAGTAAGCTGGTTTCTACTAATAGAATTAGAAATCTTGATGAGGTAGGGGAAATTTAAAAAAGAGGCTCAGGGAAGTCTTTTGCCAAATCAAGGTACAAACTGAAAGCCAGAGGGCCTCTTCTCTAGCTTTTAAAGAAAGCTCTCAAGCCTTCAATGATAGAATGTGCTGAAAATCAGCCCAAGATATCATTGTAATCATGACAAAATTGCAAAGAAGGCTGAACTCACAGTTTTAGTAGGTCATTTGTCAGATTCACATCCTTGATAAGAGTAGAACTAAGAAATCTATGATGCGCATATTTATTAGATGAGCTTGGGAATCTTGAATCCCAAGATTCTCTGAATTTTATTCATTAGTTGAAGAAACTTCATTTAATACGGCAATCATCAACTTTTTGATTAGAAATTGTGCAATTATTTCAGATGAAGCAGAATCTTGATATTTGTTCTCTTCTTAATTTGTCCCAGTTTTCCTCATTGCCTTCATACAGAGTTATGTCTTAGTACAACAGAAGTAAAATAAGTTCCTTCTCCAGTAAGAACAGCTATTATGCCAAAGAAATTTTAGTATGTGGCTATGCTGTACTGGCAGGAACCGGTATATGAGTGAATCTTAGAGACTTGGACTAGAATGTTAAGAAGACATCAGACTGGGCAAGGAAAATTTTATTTCCATGAGTCTATTCACTCATAAATTAGTATTCAGTATTCTGATAACACCTGGAGCAAGTCCTAATCATCTGCTGGCATAACTACTTGAAGCTGTATACAGCAATAACCTACCAAAAATAAGTGGCCATACTGGACTCCCGTGGTATAGATGTGAGAAAGGGGGTCAAAAGACTGCAATGTAGCAATGTAAGGCTAAGACACTATGGGAGTTTGGAGGAGAAAATCTCTCTGATTTGATCTTTCCACATTTATAAAAGAGACAAAATAATACCCTAAATTTTAGACTGTAAACTCCCTGACAGTGGAGACTCTGTTTTAATTCACTACCATATTTCCTGCTTCTTATGGGATAACATAAACATTGATTGAGCACAGGAAGAAATAGTATTATTGTGATGATTCAAGTAACACAATGTACTTCCCTTATCTATAGAAGTTATATACTAATACCGACAGAGGTATCGTTGTGGTAAAAAATAAGAGATAAAAATATGGAAAGTACCTAAGACATGATGAGCACAAGATTAGCTTTAAATATACATGTTTTCTTTTTTCTAGCTATACTCCCAACATCTACCCTTCAACTTAAGAATCACTCTAAGCATTCCATTTTGGGAGACTGAGTAGTGATGAGTATATCCAAACCAATCTAGTTAAAATCTATAAAATGTTTGCTTCTAGTATTGTTTATGCTGCCTCTTTCCTCTAGATGTACCAATTACCTGTCCTAGAAAATTTTGATGTTTTAGCTGCGATCCTTCCCCAGCTGTTCTGAGTAAAAGAAGTATTTTATTTTCCTAATGCTATAAAACTTACTGCTTAACTTTGTTATAATACTGATCCCATTTCAGAGTAATTACATGTGCCATTGCTATCCATCATTAGACTATGTGTTCTTGGACAGAAATAGACATTAGTCCTTTCTGTGCCCCCAAATCTAAGCAGATTCTGGCTCACATACTTACATCCAATAAATATATGAATATGACTGAGTGAAATAAAAACTCCAAGTGTCATCAACCTGGAAAAGTTTTAAATATTTAATCATAAAACACCAAGTATTCTCCAAAAAAACAATAAAAGGAAATTAATACCATGAAATGGGAGAGCATCATATGAGAAGGTAAGGTAAATAAATTGTTTACCTGTGCTATCTAGACACTAATGAAGGTTTTCTCCAAACCTTCAAGAAAAATTTACATTATATAAAAGTGAAAAAAAATTAAAAAATTAAAGTTAAAAGTAAAGAAAATTAGAGTAGGTATGAAGCTTTAAAATGGTGTTATTTTAAAATATTTGTTTGCCACTTTGTTATAAGAGAGAATAACTCTGTCTTGCTATCTCAGTGCCTCACACCCATATGTTCATATTTTGGTTAACAGGTCTCCTGTGAAAGAAGATAAGAGTAGAAGCAGAAGTTTAAAATTGGAGGTTATTGTCTGTACTGAATTCCAGTCTGGAAGGAATAAGAAGAAAAAATACTGTTAGGGATAGAAAATACCAACCGAAGTGATATACATCATTATCCCTTAAAGTTTTCCTGCCACTTGCTCATCAAGCTTTCTCAGTTTGACAGTTGTAAAGAGTTCTTAAAAAAAAAAAAAAAAGAGGCACTTCATTTGCTGATGAAACAAATTCAGAGCTTGAATTATTATGTGGGGCCGTCAATACAAAGAAAGCAGATGGTTAAAAAGGGACTTTGGGATTCAGCTTATTATACAAAGGATCCTGACACAGAGAAACTTAGTGGGACTCTTTAGATTAATGCATGATAAAAAATTTTCCAGCTGTAAAGAAAAATTTAATTTAAAGTAAAGGAAGTAGATTGCAAGTGCTTGAAGCATTATCCAATAACAAAACATACAAGTAGAGCCTTTCCAGGATTTCAAATGGTTAACTCCTACAAGTCTGAATAGGTTATATTGGGCTTTTCCCAGCACCTCAAAGAAATAGACTTAAAGCAATATTTTAAATACTAATAATTCAGAACATTAGTATAAAAAGATGAAATATGCTAAACTTGCTTTCCATAGTCACACTAAGAAAACAAAAAAGTATTCAACAACAAAAAAAAATATGTACAGAAATTGCAAATTTTCCTTTCTGATCCTTCCCAACTCCACAAGTAATAATTGGGTCAGATCCATGATGAAAACATAAGGGCAAAAGTAAATTAGTGTATTATCCTGTGCTTTCAAATAATGATGTAATTGTAATTTTAACTAGAATTCTTGAATATATTACACAGGCTGCACTTGGATCTTTATTATCATTGTGGGACGTGCTGCTTACATTATACAGGTGCTGACTTCTGTAATCCTAACAATCTCAGGTATCAGATTTTCCTTATATGTGGTGTTTTATATTATTTTATGACCTAAGATAAAATAATAAAAGAATAAAAGCCCTTTTTTTTTTGTTTTACTTGCACAGAACTCTGTATTAAAACCATGCATAGAAATCTCTCTGAGGCAACTGATTGGCATTCAATGATTAACTTTTCCTATAAATCCGCTGCTCAGTAAGTCCATTAGTAAAAGACATTTACATTCTCTCTTTGTTTCTTTGTGAACTATTCTCAGTTGTTTTCTTCAGATCCTAAACCTTCTGGAGAAGTTACATAATTTCTCTGCTTCTTCAAAGTTGTTAAGGTCCAAGTACATCTGGAGCTTCACACATGGCAAATGACTTAGTTCATTACATGACGTATGTTTGCAAAGCTAGTAAACTTTGAGGTCTGTATCCTAAAACACAATCTAATCTGAAGCAGGTGAATTTAGCTCTAGAATGCCCTTTATGAAGGTACAAATTGAATTACTCTGGGCTATTTAATGTAAATGTTTATAGAAAAGCATTACCTGTAAAAGTAAAAAAAAAAAATGACAAGCAATTCCATTTTAAAGAGAGGAGTCCCCTTAACATATTTAGTGATTCTCTTCTATCTTGGGTCATGTGAGGCACCTAGTATTCTATATATCAGTGATATAAAGAGGAATAATATACCTATCCACTATAGGATTCACAACAGTGGGTACCCATTGACGCTAAACTGTGTGATAGAACCCCCCTAGACATTCTTGGCCCCTTTGAATAACTGTGAAAATACAAAATACGGAGGCAAATCTAACATGCTATAGATCTCTGACCAAACCTATTTTTAAACCATAATTCTAGATGCTTGAGACAAGCGGGCTTCCACAGGCTGTGCCTAGGACAGTTAACCCTCTGACTTCTTTTCTCACCTCTGCCCCCATGCAAAGATAGGGCTACCTTAAACTTTTGGGTCTTCCATGCTCTAATAGTAATGTTTAAGCAAAAGAATTGGTCCACATAAGTTCCATAAGGAGATATTCAGGCTTCTGGTGCAGCTCGAAGAATGTTGAGGGCAGGGAGTGAATATACCCAAGTTCACAGACAGAATTATAGGGCACCAATGATTCTGTAGTGTCTCATGACATATCCTTACTTCCTGAGCCCATCAAACTAAAGAACAGATATTAGTATCCCAATTTAAATCTAATCATGTACTTCTGTGCAGAGCAATTCATGTGTACAAACCTAAGTAGGATGGGGAAGAAAATCTCTTGGCATTTTCTCTATTAAGGTAATGAGCCAGCTCCAGAGAGTGTAGAGGGCATTGTGATTTTCCTCACTCTATAAACTAAAGGGAAAATTTCTTTTATAGTCATTAAAATTTCCAAACCTGCTATCTTCAGAACACTACTGGATTGGTTTACTAAGGAGTCTGTCTCAACCCTTTGCATAAAGTAAAGTTTCCATTCTCTTCTTTCAATCTTGTTTTTGGATTCTATTGAAATACATTCCCTATCCTTACATGAGGTTCTAATTGAATGCAACTCTTTCCAGTTACATTAGGTTAAAAAATTAGTGTAATCTGTTTAAAACTTCAATCTCAAATTCATGGAAAAGCTCTACAGCATTCATGCATCCTTTTATAGGTGTTTGCTTTTCTAGGTAGTTGAGAACAAGGATTATCAAGGGTAAAAGTCTCTTTATTTGCTTGTAGAACACAGTTTTGGGGAGGCCACCTCCTCTTAGGCCATGCCTTCTCTGCAGGCAGTATTAAAACACTTACTCTCTTAGATGAAGCACTTTTAGCTTCTCTGGAATGCACTATAGCATCTCAGACTTGCAAAATTTCCTGACTGGGTCTACCTGGATCCAGCTTAAACTATTCCATTTGTAACTGTTCCCATAAGGCCCCTCACTGCTGAAGTTGTTTGTTCAGTGATTGGCCCATTTGTGTGGGATACTGGCAATATGACTCCTCTGAGCTATTTTTTATGATTTCTGCTGCCTAGGGAAATCTCTCATTTTCTGGACTCGAACACCAACAGTGGAGCCTGCACCACAGCCCTCCCTTCTGCCATTTCTCTCCATTCTCTTTCCTTTAACTTGGAGTTAGAATGAATCTAAGCAGATTTTCAAAGAATAATGGCATCCTAATTTCTCTTTCTTTCAGACATTCCCCCAATTTTTGTAACAAGTTTTCCTAATGTTCTATTTTCCCACTTGGCTTCAATGAAGGGGGAAAAAAATCACCTCTCCTTCTCCTGATTGGAGGAAAAATTCTCTCAGCAGTAATCCTATTCAGTCCACAACACTTAAGAATCTTCTCCCATACCCTTTCCCTGTGCAAATCTAGCCCACTCCTCTGTAAACTGGTGAAAGTGGTGGAGTAGTGCTGAAATCCAGGAGCACCACTGCACTGCTCATTAGGAACTTAAGCGGAAGTCTTTAAATCCAGTTTCTGATTGCCATGACCTTTCTAGAGTGAAGGAAGACTTATTTTCGTATGTGGGTCCTGGTACCCAATTCTAGGCATGTGGAAGAGCTCCCAAAACCCTTTTACCTAGGTTTTAGGAAGAAGGACATTTTCACCATCCTTCATGGCTACACAACTTAATTAACCTCAACAATAATAAGAGCAGATCTACTATCACACATCATAGTAGCAGAGCAGTATAAAAACAATTCCTAATCTGATTTTAAATTAAAACTTGTGTCCATGAAGGCAATGCATAAACTATTTTGTTCCTTTTAATTAAAACTCCATTAACTGTGCTTCCAGATTATTAAAAATCTCTGTGCTTTATCCCTCTGGGAGCAATTGCCACAAGTGTCACAACACAGAACACCCAGCTTGGTGGGTCTAGAGGTCAGGCAGGGAATGTTGGCACTAAGCCTCTGCCTGTGAAGCTGGTCATTTTGTTCTGTTTTATTTTTAAACTTGCGGATTATAAAGATCAGCTTGAAACTAGTTGAACTAATCTATCTTCCCTGTTAAAACATAGGAAATAATCCAGTTTTAGGTATCACCATTCATCTCAGTTGACTCAAACAGAGCCATTCAATGCTTATGTTGAGACACTTTACAATAAGAGAAATTTTAGGAACAAATCAAAATGGTCCTGAGCACATTGAGGGGTTTTCCCCCTCAACAAGTAGAATAAAAGCAATAAAAATAGAAAGCATTTCATTTTTCAAATAATAGTAAATTGTGTTGTATTAATAATAAAAAACATAGGCAATGAAGAAATGAGATATCTCAAGACGAGACTGACTGCAAATAATATTGGTGGAAAGAAGAGACTGAAGTAGAACTTCCATCGTATATGCATACTGCTCTCACTATTGGGAGACCAAGCCAGGTCAAGCTGACACAATTTTTTTTTGACTTGTGTGTTGCATAAGGATGCCATAGCTAAGGGCATTATTTATACAATAGACATATAACTGTACTGACTCACATAATGATGCATAGACATGTGTAGAGATTCTGGGTCTCTCTGAGGAAGCCTAAGGCTGGAAGAGGAGGGATCCTTCCTACAAATCCTGCACCCACACATGCAGACACAGACACACTCCAACAGAGAATGTGCACACACATTCACCAGCACACCTGTGCTGGGAGTGAGTCCTGTCCCTACCATACTCTTTGTGAACTCTGGGATGATTTTTTCTTGCAAACTCGAAATGTCCACGCCCACCTTCGGGAGATGACAGGGTACTTGCATAGCTAGCTAGGGGAGAAGGAGTACTTCGTAGAAGATTTGCCTGATCCTTAAAGGTCCAATGTATATGCTTTAATCATGGATTTAAAAAGAAGAGTTTTCATCTGTGGGCCAACCTTTCAAATAACTATAAGCTAATTATTACCAAGTAAACCCCCAGGCTCACGCTTTTTCAGCATCATAAATAAGCCACAGTGTGCGATCATTCAGATTTTGCAATAGCATACAAACTTTTAAAAGTGAAATTGAAAATACTTTTGTGTAATTGTCACAAAGGTGCCTTAACAAAGTCTATGCTTAGGAAGTCTGAGTCAGCAGAATCTAAAAGAAGAAAGTATCTCAGATTCCCTCAAGAAATCGAGATGCATGGAGTTTTCTAAGGAAGAAGATTTTTGATACCAAAGGTGAGGATGAGAAGGATTTAAGAGGAATCAAGGAAAAGAGGTAGCAAGAGACTGAAGTTATGCTGTAAGGTTGTGAGAGAAGGACTGTTTTACACCCTGCAAGGACCTAGACTCTTGATGTTCCTTCCACCACACCCAATGTGCTTCTTTCTGAAGCACATGGGAATGAGGTCATAACTGGTAATTCCCTTTTTGAATTGCTTTGAGATGCTGATAATGACTGTTCACTTAAAAACAACAGCAAAACAGACTTTAAAAACCTTTCTGAGTTTATGGTATGTGTTCTCTCAGGGGAAGCTGAAGAAGATGCAACATCTGCTTTTAGTCACCCAGTTTGGGCCCATCCCCATTGGCCTGGGGGACAGTATCTGTCCTCCACACATGTACTCCAGGTGAACAAACCACAGCAGCAGACAACTCCCCAAGAGAAACCACAGGCCAGTTATCTTTGACTTCCTCTCATAGTTTACCCAAGACATCCACTCTGGGATGGAGAGGACTAGTCCTAATACATCAATCCTCCACAGAATTAACAAATGAATGGTTGAAAAAAGATTTGGAAAGGTATGGGTTCTCTTCAAGTCACTAAATATAGGAAATAAGCCAGCCAGGATGTGCCATTCAGCTGGGGATAAGCCTGTTAAGAAATAGCAATCCTCACTGCTTCTTCTATCTTTCTATCTGCTGGTTCTTTTCCTGGCATATACAAAGCTTATGTTTCTCCTACCCTGGGATTCCTAGCTAAATTTCTCTAGCTAGTTCTACTTTTCTTGTGTCCCTATCCCTTACATGTTTCTTAAAATGATTGTACACACTCCCCATCTCCGCTTCTCTCACTCTTTCATTCAATTGAAAACCCGCTCCAAACTGGCATTGTCCCTTTGCCCTAGTCATCCTTACAGTTTAGATCATTGTGGACCTTCATATTAGCAAATCCAATAAATATTTTTGGGACTTTATTTTGGTAAATGGTCTACTACCAAAAAATTTTAAGGCCTGATTTTCCCAGACTTTTTCAACTTTTCTGAGTATATAATGTCAGTATCTTTTGTGTTTGCTGTGTTGACACTAGGACCCAGAATTAAGCCCTTGGCTTCTGTGCTTTGCTCCCTGATTTCATCCAGGCTCAAAGTTTTCACTACACAAACCCTATGCTAATGAATTTTCTAAGCCATAATTTGCACATTCCACCATCATTGGACTCACCCACCTGGGATGGCCCAATAGATCACATATCAACCTATTTATGTTCAAATTTATCATCTTTTATCCAAATATCTTTCTTCCTTTCTTTTATAGTTTTGTGCAACCTCTTGTTTGGTCTTTAGTCCCCATTATTGCCCATAAATATTTTTAATAAATTATTTCCTAATGATTAACAAGAATCAGTAATGGCTTGTCTCAATATTATGAACAAAAATAATTTACATGCTCACCTAAAACAATCAAGTTAATTGAGTGTATAGACCTAACTTTAAAGATTCAAAACAAAACACAAATAAAGCTCCTTCTGTGAAGTTTTTCACTGCTCTCGCTTCTCTACCACCCTGCCTCCCACAATCTATAGACAGCTAAGAAAAACCATGTTGATCTGTATGTCCTACCATAATATCTTACAGAAGAAAATTGTAGAACTGATCACATTATAACATGGTTAGTTATATCTGTCTTTTTTTACTATAAATTGAGCTTCCTAAAGGCAAACGCTGTACCTCCTACTTAGTTTTATCTCTGCCTGATATAGCTGGCACTTGACATTTATGGACAAATAAAGTCCATCAGACTTATTTTCTTTTTCTTTTTTTCTTTTTAATTAAATTTTATGGTGAATCGGTTAACGAAACCCAATAAATTTTAGCTGTACACTTTAACAGTAAGGCATATATATATTTACACTGTGTGTTCTCCCACAGTTAGATTTCTTTCTGTCACCACATAATTGACTCCCTTTACCCCTGTATCTTCCCCCTCCTCCCTCACCTCCTCCCCTCTGGTAACCACTAGTCTATAGTCCATGTCCATGGGTCTCTGTTTGTCCTGTTTATTTGTTGCTTTTAGGTTTATATCTCACATATAAGTGATATCATGTGATTTTCAACTTTTTCTGTCTGGCTTATTTAGATTATTTCGAGTTCCACTGATGTTGTCACAAATGGCAGTATTTCATCTCTTCTTATGGCTGAGTAATATTCCATTGTATATACGTACCACAGCTTCTTTAGCCAATCATCTATCGTAGGACACTTTAGTTGCTTCCACCGTCAGACTTATTTTCAATGTAGGGTTTTAGTCTCGCTTAAATTTTTATGTAAGATTTTACTAGGTGACAAAATATTTAATTTTAAACATCTTTTAATTAATGTTCACTAAGCTACCTACTGTGCTTAAAATAGAAGACAAGTAAACAGAAGCAGTACCTGTTTGAAGACGAATCCATAACTAATGAATGGTAGGCTATTAAATATTAAAATAAAGTTAGAGCTTCTTATTTTGAGACAGAAGGATGCCAATCTCACCTACTTAGGGGAGCTTTTTCAACTGCACATCACAGATTCTAATAAATAATTCTAGGCATCTTCCCCTTTACAACCCTCTAAGAATCATTGCCAGGAAGGTGATACTGTAACTAATCAGAGTATGTCCCATTTCTCAGGTGAATTAGAGTTAAAACACATCAGAGGAAGACAAAAAAGGTATGAATCACCATAAAATGTTATTTTCTATATCTGCAAAAAATCTATATATATATTAGGTATTTTATAGGAGTATTCCAAAAATGAATGGTCACCCAAAATACGTTTTAAACCTATTGTAATTATTAGAGTATTTTTATTTAATAAGACTATTTCTTAGTATCATATCGGGTTATTTTTAAAATTTTGACCATCATAATGGCAACTATTTATGAAATGGATCAGATTACCTTACTCAATCAGTCTACTATAGTCATTTCTAGGTCAAATATCAGATCTTAGAAAGAGCCCTGCCAAAATGTTTTCTACTTTTAAACCATCTAAAGAAAAATTAAGTTAATTCTGTGGCAACCTAAAAACTTAGCAATCTATGATTCCTATAGCTAAAATATCAAATTGGCAAATAATCTACTTAGTGATGTGGCTGAAATGGTTTCATAATTTAAACAGTTTTTTTAAAATATAAAATTTCTAGTTTATTTGTTATGGTCAATAAGCTGCAAATTGTTTTCTGAATGCTTGAGTGACTTCATAACCTTAACTATTTTTTAAAGGGACAGGAAAAATACAATCTAAGAGAGACACGTATTTATCTATTGTATGGGAAAAAATATTTAAGAAGTCAATACTTCGATTAGTGAACAAAGCCAAAATTCTATTATTACAAAAACATTTATAACTTATCAAAAAATATTTATAACTTCAGAATTTATCAGCCAAGAGGGTGATTATTCACTGATAGAATTTTACTCTTTTAATATTTGCTTCCTAGAATAGACATAGATCAAATTCCCTTGGATTTAAAAGTAAAAGCAATTCTTCCATAGAAATAGCAACTGAAAAGAAAAGTGAATGGTACATAAACATGGTTCTATAAGATTCTTTCAGCATCCAGTCAGACCTGGTCTTGGATATTCATATATCTCCACAACACTACGTAGCTATCATCAACTTTTATTAGTCATTTCACAAAACAAAAACAGAAAGTCATAATTTGCTATAACCTAAATCAAAAATACACCACATATTCCAGGTAATTAATCTCAATTTCAGAAGTGAAAAGAAAAACATAAATTTTTTCATGGCTAAAAAATTAAGCATATTGATCATATTGATTACTTAAGCCTTATGACAGTAAAACTTTCTGAATAGTTATTCAATGCTGTATGGAATATGAGCATATTACAATCTTCCAAATATTAGAAAAAGTTAGAAGCTGTGGATCCTTATTTCAATATGTGAGTCACCATGGTAAATGTGGTATATGGTAACTTTATCTTAGCTTTCCATGTAGACATTAAACAGCTCATAAATACACTATAACTCAATATGCTTAAACAGTCTATTCTGTATCTGGGGCTGTCAGATTTTCATTTCCTAGTGTCTAGACAACCAGTCTAAACACTGTATTCTGATGCCTCCATGGAGTATAATTACCCAGAGACTTTTAAAGCTCCCGGAAGTGTTAACTGTGATAGAGGCTCCATTTTATTGCCTTTCTATGGTACAGTTTGTGTGCAGAAAAAATAGAATGTAGGATTTTTCAGGGGGAAAAATAGAAGTTTCAGTCATTCTCTAACTTGCAAAATCAATAAGTCCTTAACAACCAATCACCCACTCTGAGCCCACAATCATCCTGATGGCTTTTAAACTGTATTCAGCAGTCAGTCTGAGCAGTATTTAGAAGAGAAAACATTGCATTTTCATGAAATACAACAGAGCATAAAATATTTCCTGAGAAACACTGAAATAAAATGAACGTTCTCTATAGATTATACTGTTCAATGTACAGTAGTCCCCATTTATCTACAGGGGATACCTTCCAAGACCCCCAGTAGATCTCTGAAATCACGATAGCACTGAACTCTATACATGTTACATTTTATCCTCATTTGTACACATCTATGATAAGGTTTAATTTATAAATTAGGGACAGTAAGAGATTAACAACAATAACTGATAATAAAATAGATCAATTATAACAATATACTGCAATAAAAGTTATGTGAATATGGTCTTTCTCACAATACTGTACTTATCTTTCCACTTTGAGGAAGCACTTTATAGCTCTCTTTGGCATATTCTAATTACCAGCATCACTACTCTTGCATTTTGAGGTCACTATCAAGAAAAATAAGGGTTACCTGAACACAAGCACTGCAATACTGCCACCAGTAGATCTGATAACCAAGACAGCTACTAAGTGACTGCCAGGTGGGTAGTATGCATACAGTGTGGGTACGCTGGATAAAGAGGTGATTGACATTCTAGGCAGGAGGATGAGACTTCATTACGTGACTCATAATGGTGCACAATTTTAAAACTTATAAGTTGTTTATTTCTGGAATTTTACATTTAATATTTTCAAACAATGGTTGACTGTGGCTAATTAAATCTGTAAAAATCAACACCGCAGATAAGGGGGGACTCCTATATTGATATGCCTAAACATATTGCTTTGTAAAAAATAGAATAAAATAAACTCGTGTTCAGTTTTAACACCATAGTTACATTTTATATACATATATAGCTATATATATGTATATGTAACATACACATATGTTATATATGTGTGTGTGTGTGTGTGTGTGTATATATATATATATATACATACATATATATATATATATGAAAGTAACAAATGAACAAGACAAATAAAAACATGTAGATACAGACAACAGTTTAGTGATTACCAGAGGGAAGGGGGAAGGAGAGGAGGTAGGTAAAGGGGGTCAATTATATGGTGGCAGAAGGTAACTTAACTCTGAGTGGTGAATACATAATGCAATATATATATATATGTATATATATGACATATTATTGAATGTACACTTGAAACCTATAAAATTTTACTTACCAATGTCACTCCAATATACACATATATATTATATATACATATCTATATATACAAGTCTATATATACCATATATATGTATGTGTGTGTGTGTATTATTGTGTATGTGTGTGTGGTAGCATGTATGTGTGTTATTGTGTGTGTGTGGTATTTTTGTGTGTGTGTGTGTGTGTATATGTATATAGCATATGGTTAACTATATATCACTATATATGGTTCTGCATAATTTAAAACCCAAATTGTGTGAAATTAGTTTAAATCTAATAATAACCAAGACAACCAAAAGAGCAGTAGGAATTCAAAATTCGAACTTAAGGCTTTGGAAAGAAAGAAAAAAAAAACATATACATATACATATACATATACACACATATAAATATATGTGTATATATATATATATACACACATGTAAAATAAATACATATATTACATATATGTATAAAATATATATTATACACATATAATATATACATATACATATACATATATTATATTATATAGGTATAAAACTTAGCAGTCAGATGAAGAAACTAATCTAGGATCAAAAGACTGAGAAAGACAATGAGTCAAACCAAATTAGAAAAATTCCAGGCAATGGAGACTGTCAAAAAACAGAAGAGAGTAAGACAGTGAACTATGTGAGCAATAGTTTAATCTTATGAGAGCTTCTAAAGCTGTATTAGAGCAGATAATATAAAAATTATTAGTTTGTAGCCTTCCTACAAATGTGATCTTCTTATATGCAACAATGTTTTTTCTTAATTCCTTAATATAAACCATAGTTCCTGGAACATAACAATAATCTAGAAAAATTTTGTAGAAGATACTGAATGAAGAGAGGCAAAAATGGCAGATATAATCACCCAATGTTTGATTGATATCTGACTTAGCTCTTTTGTTAAGGTCTAATAATAAACCTTACAAATAAACCTTAGCCTCTACCCTGAAAAGAGAAGTAGGTATGTAGGAGTGTATAGTAGAAATCAAACAGAAAATCATCAACTTATAGCAGGCAGATCCTGACACAGGTTTTGCCATGTAAAATTAGAAGGATAAAGTACAAGTTGCTGGGTTTAAGGTATATACAGTACACCAGCTCCCTAAAACATTGCACAGACTAATCCCATACATACCCTCCTTCTTGGAAGATGCAACAGTCTGTCATTGTGTGATTTCATATTGCATTGTCTTGCTCTCTCAAATATGAGCATGCCATTGACTTTAAGAATTCAGCATCTGTTGCCCCCAGCAACAGAAAATCAAAGTTTTTGAATCTTAGAATTTTTTATGCTAGAGCATTAGGGATGAAATCCACTGCATTGTTTATAGAAACAAATAAACAAACCGAGTTTTTTAAAATGTCCCTCGCATTGAAGTAAAACTTACATAAATAAAGTGCATCAATTTTAAGTATACAGTTAAATGAACTTGGCCAAAGGTATATACCTATGTAACCACATCAACAATCAAGAAATATTTATAGTTTTTGGTATATATGCCTTCACTGTAGAATATATTTTGTTAAACTCATAAAGGAAACTATTTATAAATAAAATTGTTTCATAAATGAAATTGTTTTGTTAATTTCATTTTTTTTTATTGTTCATTGCCAGTCTATAGAAATAAAATTATTTCAGTTATTTAAATATATTAAGACTTGTTTTGTGGCTCAAAATATGGCCTATCTTCATGACTGTTCCATGCATGCTTGAAAAGTATCTATATTCTGCTGTTTTTGAGTGGAATGCTTTATATATATATAATCAATTAAGTCATTTTAGTCGGCAATGTTGTTCAAGTGTTATTTTATCCCATTTTTTAGATTTTTTTCTGTCAATTTCTAAGACAGGAATGTTGACTCTTCAACTGTAATTGTTCATTTGCCTATTTCTCCTTTCATTCCTGTCAATAGTTGTTTCACGTATTTTGAAACAATTATTAGGTACATACATACATATAGGATTTTATATCTTGATAAATTGACCCTTTTAGCATTATAAAATATCTCTATCTCTGGCACTATCTCTTGTCCTGAAATCTACTTTGTTAAATATTGACATGGCAATTCCATCATTCTTATAATGTTTACGTAGTATATCTTTCTTTATATATCCTTTTAACTCATTGGTGCTTTTATATCTAAATGATTTTTTGTTAAAAGTATATAGTTAGTTATGTCTAGCTTTTTATCTACTCTTATATTTGTTGCCTTTTAATTAGAGAGTTTATACCATATACATTTTATACTATATACATTTATACCACATACATTTATAATATTTATTAATGTGGCTGGTTTAAATCTACTATTTTGCTATAATTTTCTATATTCCATATTTTTTCTTTGTTTTCTTCTTTTCTGCCCTTTTTGGATTACTTGATTATTAGCATTTCATTTAATGTCTGCTTTTGGCTAAGAAACTATACTTCTTTAATTTTTTTAGTAGTTTCTCTAGGGTTATGATAAGCATTTTTTTACTTATCATGGTAGGAGGTAAAAAATGTTTGCTGCTTTTAGTATGGTGATGGTTTCATGATGTATGCAGATGCATATGCAAAAGTTATCAAACTATTTACCTTAAAAAGTTTCATTTATTGCATGTCAATTATATCTCATTAAATCCGTATTAAAAAAAAAAAAGAGGAATTTCTTTACCCCCAAAACATTGGGATAATTAGCACTGGTATTTTAATAGGGTTTTAAGTCCATTACATAATAACAAGTGTTGTATTACACAAAATCTTGCCCACTGTAATAATGCCTATACTGCTAAGTAATAGTTTTAAGTTTCCTTCTATGTGAAAAATTGGAACATATTGTTTTTTAAGATCTAAGCTAAATCTCTGAAACACCGCAGGCAATTTTTGAGATGAGGGTGCCTCTAGCTTTCTTATCATAAAAGAAACTTGGAAAAAATGAACAACCAAAATTTCACAATCTAAAGGAACCAAAAAAAAAAACAAAAAAAACAATAGAATTCAGCTGTGAGAATTCCATTCCTAAAGGTGCCCTCTTATTTACATTAATTTTATCCCTTCCATTTTTTTTCTTATTTTTTTTCTCAATTATATTTTAGAACATATGCTGGCAATTTTTTTTCCTATAAAAGATAAATATAATAAATATTTTAGGAGTTGCAGTTCACACACAGTATCTGTCTCATATTTTCTATAATGCTTTAAAAATATGAAAACAGTTATTACCTTGAGTACCAACAGACAAAAGCCACATGACAAAGTTTGCAAAATTCCGCTTTAAAATACATTGTTTTGACATTATATAGGCCTTCATCAATTGCTATAAACCATAAGCACTCCTAGGGCAAAGACACAATAATTGGGTATGGTAGTACACATTCAGCATATTTCCTTTTTACATTTCACCAAAATACGTGTGAGGAGAATATTCAAAATCTTTTATATCTATTCATTTGGCAAAGAGTAAAGATTGACATGTTGACATTTCAATGGCTTTCTTGAGCTCTAGGCTTGGCTTCTAAGTATTTTTAAGTTAATGAAAACCCTGAAAAACCTTGAACAGAGCTAAGAAGTCAACCATTTTGTATTTGCAGACATATTTTAAACTAAATGGAAACCTTTGGTTTGTATAGTTTTCTCTTAAGTTAAATCCAATATTTCCCAAATAACTATTGATATAAATGTTGTACATTAATATCTTTTTTCAGAACCTATTTTTAAAATTTGCATTAAAAGTATATTTGTAAAGGCTTATAAAAATATATAAAACATTTATTTCTGCAGAGCACAAATATTTTTAAAACTGCCTCATCTATCCTAATTTTATTTGTATGAATGTGTCAGCATTATTATTCCTATATTCAGCAGATGTGTATTAAACATCTAACTTGTCTGCTTAGAATACAATATAAAATAAGATAGGCATGGTCCTTACCATGATGGAACCAATTTCCTATGAGACTGAGAGGTGATAAAAATAAGAAATAAAATAATCAGAATATGAAAAGCAAAGGAAGTAAACATGAAAACTTCAGATAAATAGAGTAACCTCCAATATTAAAGCTAAGAGCTAAAGTTGGAAGAAAGGGCAAAATTTTGAAGAAACATAGGCAAAGAATCCCAAGGCTAAAGAGAGCCAGTGAAAAATCATCAAATATGAGTAGATTTTTGGGTGTCAAGACTTATGAAGAGGCCAGTTGTCTAAGGTGGTGACCATCAGCAATAAGGCATGAAATAAGGCTGAGGAGGTAACTGGGAATAGGACTCACTTGGAGGGGGATACTGGAAGCAGAAAGACCAGTGAAGAACCAGTATGGCTCCTTCCCCCAAGTGATGATATTTCTCAAAGTGAGAGGTGACAGTGGTTTAAAATAAGTTAGTAACAAAGGGTTGAAAAGGAGTGAATGAGTATGGAGATGTAGAGCAAGAGGAAGATTGATAACACAGTCCTTTTGCATATCTGTAGAAATAATCCAATAGTGAGAGAAAAACTAATGAGGCAAAAACAAGAAGACTCAAAGTGCTTTAGAACTTAGATTACACTATTTTATGTAGCATGTTTTTAGAATAATAAAAATAAAGGGGAAAGTCGGTAGTTCTTTAAACTTATGCAAAATTTAGAAGTGATGTTGAAAACCTAAACCATAAACTCATTCCACTCTTAAAGTTTTAATTCATTAAATATAAATATTTGTTGTATGCCTGGCCATATGCTAGATACTGAGAATACAAACATAGAATACAAATATAGAGACATCTATGAGCTTACATTCCTGATATACTTATTTCAGTGAAATATTTAAGATTTTTTTCTTCATATATTCTATTGTATCTCAACCAAGCAAAGAAATAAAATGTTTCAAAACTGTATGAGGATTCTTCTTCCTCTTCCTTTCTTTTTCTGAATAATTCACTTGTCGAACTGTTAAGCAAAGCAGAGCAGAATGTATCTGTACCAGGGGTAGGGATGCAGTGCAGGATGTTGGAATACATGCAGGATGACAAAGACATCTACATAGGAGCAAGGGTGAGGTTGGGCTTTTTGACACAGGAAGTCATAGCTAGAAGAGGGTGTCCATGCATTGGGGTAGTCCAGAGCAGGAAGTCAAATCTCAAGCAGGATGAAGATAGAGTCCACACTTGAAAGCATTCTGCTGCAGAGTTTTGAAGCTGAAGTAGGTTTGAGGAAGGTGTCTACACTGGGAGCAGCCTTGTGTGTGGAATCAGAACCCAAGAAGAGTAAGGATGGCAATATTCCCAGGTCAGCCCTATACGGGGTGTCTGAGAAGGGTAGGAAAGGAGTATGTGTATTGGGGCAGCTACGTGTAGAAGTACAGAGCCCAACTGGGTCAAATGAGATATTCACGTGGACAAGCAATCTGGTATAAGGAATCGGAATCTAAAAGGAATTGGAATCTAAGAGGAATAGGAAAAGCACCCATGAATCAGTACAGCATAATGTAGTGGGAATCAAAGCCAGGTGAAGAGGGTCTAGTCCAAACAAGGTGCAGAAAGCATTTACATGGGGGAAGAGTGGCCTTGGAGATGGCATATTGTTTACGTTCACAGGACTTGATTGACTGAGTGTGTAATAAGGGTAATGGGAGCCAGATTTCTCTTACTATCAGAAAAGAAACAGAAAGAGAAAAAAATTAAGGCTTCCAGTTAAGATGGTAGAGTAGGTAAATTCTGTGCTTGCCTTCTCTCACAAACATAGCAAAATTACAACTAAACTACAAAATATCCATCATTTAGAATCTCCTGAAGTCTAGCTAAACAGAAGTTTAAAACTATGGACACAAAGAAGAGGCCACCTCAAGACTGGTAGGAGGGGCAGAGATATGAAACAACATGGTCCCACATCTGCATGTGGTGGTTGAAATTGGGAGAGATATCTCAGCCGCGGAAATCCCCCTGGAGGAGCAAGGAGTCCCAGCCCTGCACCAGGCTCCCCAGCCCAGGGTTCCAGTGCTGGGAAGAGAAGTCCCACAGTTTTTGGCTGTGAAAAGCAGTGGGGATTGTAGCTGAGTGAGACAAAAGGCTGAGGTTGTTACAGACTCCTTGTAAAGGGCCTGCACACTAACTTATTCAAAGACAGGCTCACTTGTTCTGAGCTCCAGCTCTGAGGCAGCAGCTCAAAAGATGCCAGGGACATATGGGGAGGAACTGAATTGTCTGAGAGAGGGTTTCAAGGACAGCTTTTTCTCAGACAGAAGTGCTGGCAGAGGGCACTGTTCCTTTGTTGAGCCCTCCCCAACCCAGCTTGCAGACACAGTTAGATGCCATATCTGAGTCTCTTTTCTCCTGGCTAATACTGGTTGCCCTGTCCTGGTGATTCCCTGAGACCCCTCCCCTCCCAATGTGTAGGCCCACCCAAGCCATTTCCATATAAACAACCTGCCTTTGCTCATACTGTGGACTTTCCTCCTAAAATCTCTCAAAGGTTCACAAAACCTAAACAAGCATCATCTGGTCTGGTCTCAGCATGCCCTGTACCTCTTGCTGAGCAGCCCCAAGCCTGGCACTAACAGCAGCTTGCTGAGCAGCCCCAAGCCCGGCCTCAGTTTACAGCTTAGCCTCTCAAGGAACTTCCGTGCCCAGCACAAGTGATGGCCATCTGCACATTGCTTGATGGCTCATGCCAGGTGGCCTTGGGCAGGGCATAGGCTGAAGCTAAACTTGGCTTGCAGCTGGGCCCCTCACAGGAGGCCTCAGCCTGCATGCCTGGGGGCCAGCTTTAGTCTGAGCTGGAGCACCACCCTGGATCATATCTGAGGATGATACACCCAAAGGGCAAACAGGGCAGGCACCAGAGCCCTGCTAAAGTGAATCTTGCTCTGTAACGTCACCCCTGCACAACAGCTCCTCCCTCGGGCAGGATTGACCATTGGGCAGCTTTGTTGTCATGACTGGCCATGGCTAGTCATGACAACAAAGCTGCCCAAGGGTCAATTCTTCCCACTGATATGCAAACAGTAACCAAGGCTCAACTACAATAAGAGTGCACACACAATCTATACAAGGGACATACCTGCAGCACCTAGCTCAGATGACCAGGGAAGACTGTGTCACTGAGAACCACAGCACACCTACTGCATAAGGCCACTCTACTAAGACCAGGAGACATAGGAGCCCTACCTAATACATAGAAACAAAAACAGGGAGGCAGCCAAAATGAGGAGACAAAGAAACATGTACCAAATGAAAGAACATAACAAAGCTCCAGAAAAATAACTCCACAAAATGGAGATAAGCAATCTACTAGGTGTAGAATTCGAACACTTCTTATTATGATGCTCAATGAACTTAGGAAAGGAGGAGATGAACTGAATGAGAACTTTAATAAAGAGATAGAAAACATAAAAAAGAACTAATCAGAAATAAAGAATACAATAATTGAAATGAAGAATGACTTAGGAAGAATTAATAGTAGCTTAGATGAAGCAGAGGATCAAATTAGTGATTTAGAAGATTAAAGTAGCAGAAAACACCCAATCAGAACAGCAACAAGAAAAAAGAATCCAAAAAAATGAAGATAGTTTAAGGGGCCTTTGGGACAACATCAAGCATACCAACATTAGCATCATAGGGTACCAGAAGAAGAGAGAGAGCAAGGTATTGAAAATCTCTTTCAAGAAATAGTGGCAGAAAACTTTCCTAACTAGGTGAAGGAAATAGACATACAACCCCAGTAACTGCAGAGAGTCCCAAACAAGATGAAACCAAAGAGGCCCACACTAAGACACATCATAACTAAAATGCCAAAGGTTAAAGACAAAGAGAATCTTAAAAGCAGCAAGAGAAAACCAGTTAGTTACCAACAAGAGAGCTCCCATAAAGCTGTCAGCTAATTTCTCAACAGAAACTTTGTAGGTCAGAAAAGATTAGCACAAAATATTTAAAGTGATGAAAAGCAAGGACCTACAACCAGGAATATTCTACCCAGCAAAGCTATCATTTTGAATAAAAGGACAGATAAAGAGCTTCCAAGATAAGAAGAAGTAAAGGAGTTCATCATCACCAAACCAGTATTACAGAAAATGTTGGAGAGACTACTTTAAGAAGAAAAAAGGAATAAAGATAAAAAGTATGGATGATAAAATGGCAATAACTACATATCTAGCAACCATTAGTTTAAATGTAAATAGATTAAATGCTCCAATCAAAAGATAGGGTTTCTGATGGGTAAGAAAATGTGACCCGTGCATATGCTGCCTACAGGAGGAGACTTGCTTCAGATTGAAGGACACATAGACTAAAAGAAAAGGGATAGAAAAAGACGTTTTTGAAAATGAAAACAAAAAAAATTTGCGGTAGCAATACTTATATCAGACAAAATAGATTTTAAAACAAAGGCTATAACAAGAGACAAAGAAGGACCCAGTTATCCCATTTCTGAGTATTTATCTGAAGAAACCCAAAACACTACTTTGAAGGGATATGTGAATCTAATGTTTATGGCAGCATTACTTACAGTAGCCAAGATATGGGGGCATCTTTGGTGCCCATGAATGGATAAAAGAGAGGTGGTATAAACACACACACACACACTGGAATATTACTAAACCATAAAAAAGAATGAAATCTTGCCATCTACAACAACATGGATGAACCTAGAGGGTATTGTGCTGAGTGGAGTCACTCAGACTGAGAAAGACAAATGTCATATGTGGAATCTACAGAAAAGGATACAAAAACAAACAACAGAAAAAAGCTCATAGATATAGAGAGCATTCTGATGGTTGTCAGGTTGTGGGGTAAGGGGATGGGTCATGAGGATGTAGAGTATAGCATGGAGAATATAGTCAGTAGTATTATAATAACTATGTATGGCATCAGATGGGTACTGGATTTATCGGATTGATCACTTCATAAGTTACATAGTCTAATCACTGTGTTGTACACCTGAAACTAATATAATATTATATATCGACTATGATTAAAATTTTTAAATTTTAAAAAAAGAAAAACACTAGAATGAACCTAAGGTCTCAAATTGGAATTAGAAACATTAGTGTGAACTCATGCTATGCAATTTTTTTAGACAAAAATAGAATACATATAAATGTACATATAGATATATACAAAATTGTACATAGGCACTCATATATAATACACACACACCCTGCCTACTGAGAGAGCCTGAAAGTAGCAACATCCTGGTGGCAATGAGCACATCTAGCATCCAGTTGTGGCTTCTGAGTATATTCTCCTCTAAAAGGAGTTAGGGTTCCTTAGAGATATGGCTAATTCCACTGCTGGATCAGAGAAAGTGAAAAATAAACTTGGAATCCACTGCTGTGCCAGAAAGCAAAGAAATGCTTAAAGAAAGTTGGAGGCATGCCAAAAAAAACACAGAAGCCAATTTCGAAGAGCTCCCACTCGCCAGGTCAGCAACCACGTGAGTATCAAAAAACAAAAACAAAAACAAAAAATTAAGCATTGGGTTATAAATCACTTAATAAAAAGCCAAAAATATATACAGATATAAACAAGTGAACATATATATATATATATATATATATATGTTTATATTCAAAATATATATATATTCAAAGCTTGATGAGGAAAGAGATATTTACATAGGTTCAAAATACTTCCCCACAAAATTCATATTGTTTTACAATGGAGAAGCCGGGTAAATACCCCCTTAATCAATGACCAAGCACTATTATTTTTAGTGATAGTACAAATCAAAATCATGTACCATCTGGTAGGTTGAAACAAAAAGAACAAAACAACACTTCTGTGATATTCCTGTCACTGTATCTGTCAAAGGTACATTACCTGAAAGTAATCATGAGCAAACATCAGAAAAACATAAACTGAAGGAAATTCTGTAAAAGAACAAACAGGTTGTAATCTTCAAAAGTGTCAAATTCATGGAAGTCAAAGAAATGCTGAGAAACCATTCCAGAGTGAAGGAGACTAAAGGCACATTACAACTAAATGGAATGCTTGATCGTAAACTGGATCTTTTTTGCAATATGGGACTTTTATTGAAATAATTGATGAAATTTGAATGTTCCCTGTGGGTTGATGGTAATAATGAATCAATGTAATTTTCCTGATTTGGACGGTGATATTGTGGTCATGTAGGAGTATTTTAGGATGGTAGGGCATCAGGTCAGCTGTTACTTTCAACTGGTTCAGGAAACAAATGTTCTTTTAAATATTAAAAACTTTTCTAGAAATTTGAGAGTTTTTCAAAAATATTTAAAATTAAATAATAGTACTCGTGTAATATTGAGATTATGATTTGTCTCATGATCCCAACACTGTATGTGTATTATTTTTTAAGTTTCGAATTTAAAATAAAACAGCCTATTTAGATTTAATAATGGTGCCTCTGTTCACTCATTCATTTAATCATTTATTCATTTACTCATTCGTTCACTTATTCATTCAATTTGTTTTAACTACTCTGTGCCAGGCATAGTGTGCGATGCTCACATATTTTATGTACATTTTGCATTTAATCATTAAAATATTCCAGCAAGGTATGAATAACTATTAAAATTTATATATGAAGATAATATTCAGAGTTATTTTGACCTAGGCCACATACAACAGAGCCTGAATTCAAGTCCAAGCTTTATAGATGCCACCTAACAATTAACATGTGACAAATTAAAAGTATTTATAGACAAATCCTTAAAACTTTTAATTAAGTGGTTAATTAGTAATTGTGTTTTATAAACATACTTTAAAAACCATAACATTAATTATCTTTACTTAATATTGTTGTTTCACAATAACTCTTAATAAAGAAAGAGAAATACCAGGTAAAAACGTCACCAGGGAAAAAAGAGAGGAAACTGAAATGCATGTTACTAAGCGAAAGAAACCAATTTGGTAAAGCTACATACTGCATAATTCCAACTCTATGACATTGTAAAAAGGGCAAAAACTATAAGACAGTGATAGATAACTGGTTGCCAGGAGTTAGTGGGGAGGCAGAGATAAATAGAGCAAGCACAGAGAAATTTTAGGGCAGTGAAACTACTCTGACACTGTAATGGTGAGTACACGTCATTATTCATTTGTCCAAACCCATAAAATGTACAACATCAAGAGTGAACTCTATCGTAAACAATAGGCTTTGGATGATAATGATGTGTCACTGTAGGTTCATTTTTGTAACAAATGTGCCACTCTAATGGGAATATAGATAATAGGGGAGGCTATGCATGTGTGGAGGTAGGAAGTATATGGGAAATCTCTATACCTTCAGCTCACTCTTGCTGTGAAACTAAAACTTCTCTAAAAAAATAATCTATTGAAAACATGTGATCACAGACCCAGCACAGAGCTTTTAAATGGTAACCCAAATACTGTTAAACATTGATGCCTTTGCCTTATTCTACTACTAGCTGTTAAGTCCCAACAATTCTGAAAACTACGCAAAGACATATAAAGAGATTAGGAAAAGATTCCCAGCCAACTTCCCAAGAAAACAGGAGAGGATCAGAATCACACTGAGCCAAAGGAGGCTTAGCTGTAGCAGATATATGTCCTTTATGACTTTTTGTCTCGCCTCAGGGAAATTATAGTGACATCAATTTTTTTAGGAGATTGCTTGCCATTAGAAACACAAAGAATATGAGAATGACTCTATTTGCTAGGCAGTCTGTGCAGCAGAAATATAAGTGGGCTAGAGCTGCTCAGCTTACAAGCAGAGGAATAGATGGAGGGCCTAGGGATGAGGGTGAAATGCTGTTTAGGGTGTGAAGAGCTCCCTCCCTTGTTACTAACCTTCACTAAATCAGTCAGAGAGATCATGGTACTACTGGTGTTGTTTGAGCTCTTGGGGAAGCTGGCAAGAGACAAAGAATGGTACCAGTCTGCTCTTAGAGCAGAGGTTGTAGGAAGGTACCATGCCTCATCTCCTTAAACACCTCCAAGGGTCACAAAAACCTCAATAATCCTTGGGTAGTATAAAAAGTGGTCCACATACCTCATAGATTACCATTTAAATACACATTCAATGACATGTGAGGCTGGGAATAAGCTGAAAGTTTGCTCATTCGGCCTTTCAATTTTTTCAATTATGCTTGAAGAATTTTTGAAATTTTCTTCACATGTAATTTGTGCATTGAAATTATTAAGCATAACTGAATATTAGCAATATATCTATATATATAACTTACATATATACTACCACAAATACATATTTACTTATTTTTACACATGTATAAGCATACTCATATGTAGTAGATATATACTTAGAGGGAGCATATACCATAAAGTCTCATTTTATGATAAATTAGTTTTCACCACGAGGAGTCAAAAGTCTCATGGAAATACTTTAGGGAAGTCCCATATCATAAAACATAAATTTTCATAATTTACAAAATTAGTAATGTTTGCTAAATTAGAAGTAAGTCAAATTTTTTTTGATCAGGGACCATATAAAGCTGGCTGACATTTTTGTCTCTGAACAGAATCATACTTAGCACGGTGGGTTTACACTGTGACATGATTTTCAGGACTGAGACTAGCTATGAGATAGCAGATTTCTAACTCCCATCCCTCCCTCACTCATTAAGGGAACTAGGAAAAGAATAATCTGTACTAGTTAAATTATATCATTATATTTTTTTTGTGCAGAAAATATGGAAATCTAGAGTCACTCAAGTTTAACATATATGATAAAACTATATTTCATGAATGTATGTTTGTATGTGAGAATTCTGTCACAAATCAGAGTATGGGTTGTGAAAATTCATAAAGAAAATCTTTAAAAAGTACACCAGGAGGTAAATTAAGAAAAAGGATTTTACCCCACCTTAGTCACTTCAACAAATAATTATTTTGTGCCAATCCAATACTGCATGCCAAGTAGTATGAAAAGTCTATTCCCCAAGAAACGTTTTGGATGTGAGAACAAATTTAGAGTATGTATATAGATATGTACATATATATATATAAAATATATATATATCTTACATACATATATATCTTTTGTACATATATCATATATATATTAATATATATATATATTTAGAGAGAGAAGGCGAAGGAGAAGAAAAGGAGGAAAGCTAAGAGAACATTCTCTCCAGACAACACCTATTTGTAAATTCTATTAATGCATGGCTGAACTTAAAGAAGTTCTATTTTATAACTTAAAAAATGTACCTTAAAAAGAAATACACCTTAACCTTGCTTTATGATATTAATAAATTATATTATATTTCTAAAATCATAGAATTATTATTAATTCAATAAACCTAAGCATTCTGTAAGCTCATTAGACATTGATATAAATAAAAAATCTGAAAGAAAAACCACATTAGAAAATTGAAAGCTTAGGCAGCGGATTAAATAGTGGGTTAAGTAGAACTGGACTAAGCATGTTTGACTTCAGAATTGATGAACAAAGTTCATTGCTGAAAATACAGTTGTGTATGTTTAACATAATACACACACTATCCATGCATCCTTGTATATTGGAAATATATATTTTTGAAAGCAAACTATAGGAACGAAAAACCTATTCTCTATCAGAAAACAAGCCAACAAAAAAGAAAACCATGACTTGGAATGCTCTCTGAAATCTAATTCATTTCTTTTTCCTTCCCCTAAAGGCCCACAGAGCAATTCCTTCATGAAACAGCTCCATTGCTGATGTCTGTGTGGCAGCAAGTGACACTACTGAAACTCAGATAAAATACTACTAAAGGCTGATGGATAGTCATTAAATCACTGCTAAGTCACATTTATGTGCATCTTATAGAGATGCAGAGACAAGTGCTATGGTGCTATGGCAGTAACTGTATAGATAAGTTGCTGGCTCCAATTCAGTAATTCCACAGAAGCCAAATCCATCTTGCTTCCTGTGGAGAATACCAGAGGATAAATGAAAACTCTGCTAGAGCAGGTCCACCTACACACATGTACAACTTAATGTTAGCTGGGCCTTTCTAGCCCTCAAAAGCACGAAGTAAGATTATCGTGAAACCCTGTGCAGAAAAACCAGACTCATCAAATTTCTGCTAAGACCTGAAAATTACCTCCTACCTCCAATTTCTATCATTTTACATGTTTGCATTTCAAATCATTTTTGTATTCATCCCAAATATGGTGTCCACAAAGTTCTCAAAAGGCATATAATGAATTTTAGTAAAATTAACTGGCAACGAAAAAGTATGGAGAAAGTGGGCCTCCAGCTACCTGCCCTCTAAATACATACACTCCTCTCTCTTTCTTCCACTCTTTTCCCACTCAGGATACAAACAAAAATTCTTAATCCCTAGAGAGTAAATTCATGCCCGTCTTCATAAGTGCTGATATTATCTGACACCCTGGCTCACAATGACTCATATTCTATCTTAAATGGGCTTATCAAGAAATCACTCTCGAATAAATATAGTGACCACTGTAGGAGGCATTCTTGTAAATAGAATATTCTCAACCTTCTTACTGGTAATACATATTGATGAAAAAGTCACATGTACTCAGTACAAGTATAAAAATCTGTACATATATGACGACCACCAGGCATTTGCCGGAAACCAATAGAATCTCACAAGGGACTGAGGAGAGTCAAGAAAAGAATTTAACTCATGATTTCTGCCTCCAATGAGCATACTGATATGTTGGAGTGACAAAACTGGCCCTAAATTTGGTGGGCTGCTTATCTCACTAAATTGATTCCCTTTTAAAGCTAAACTTACTCAGCCTTTTATTTCCAGAAATATTGCAGACTAAATAACTTGAGAATATTGTTAATGCATGGCTGAGCTTACATAATGTTACAGGAAAACCTATAATAGCCATGATGTTCAGATGCTCACTTTGACACTGAAGTGTTTATAAAATATAGTTCCAATTTTTCTCCAAGCAATGAACACCAAATAGAATGAATGTCATGTAACAGGATGATTATCATTACTCCAGAATCACACTTTCATGAGATTTCTTCTAGAATAACACTACTGGCCTCTCTCTGCCCTATTTCTAGACTCTGCCCAAGGTTGGCAAATTTGGAGAAGGGGATGTAGTGTACCATCCACTATGTTCTTAGAATGTAACTAAGAACCCCACACAATCTCTGCTTTTCCACTAAGCGATGCTTTCTAGTTTTCTCTCCTCAGTATGGTTGGTACAAGTGGCCTGCCCGAGAAGGGCAGACCTGATATCATCTAGTCACACAGTTGGTTGAATATGTTTGGAAGAGAGGTAAAGCATGAGGAAGCCTGATGTTAGTGCACATCTAAAACTATATTCTCCAGTGGGCTTTATATGTATAAAATGGATAATATTGCATTACTTTCTCCCCTCCTCCCTCCCTCTTATTTATTGATAAGTTCTAAACTCTGAGCATTTAAGTATAAAGACAAGAGTTAGTTATTGTTCTCTCCCAAATGTCGACATGGTGTAATGTAGATTTATGAAACACACTTAATTTACTATGAATATGAACTCATCAGTGACCTGGTGACTGGTTCAAAGCACCCTAGAATTTCTCAAGTCTACTGGCTCAATAAAGTATTTTTTATTTACAACACAGCCCTAGTTTTGTATGATCTTGTACTACAAATTACTCAAGTGGATATTTGCCATGTTTTAGTCATCCAGGGTATTTAGAAGATCCATTTTCTGTTTAGAGAGTTACCTAATTTCTAAGCCGAGGTGTTAGTAGGCTCTTCTTTGGTGAACAAATGCCACCTGGCTCTTCAACTCTCCTGAAATTCTGGAACTTTTGCAATGCCCTTTAATGTATCCTTTTGCTAGTTTAACTACCGTGGCTTCCGTTAAATACAACAAAGAACCCAAACAAATTCTCCAAACCTTTTCCTGGTAGAGTTGACCTCATAACTACCCCACCCCGGCCAGTTATGGTGGTCCTCATTAACCTGTGGCTTTGCTCCTTATAACGTTATTAATTCCAAGAGAGGAGCCTTTAATTACAGTTCAGTATACATTAGATATTATTTTATTTTTCAAGTATTAGAACTTCCCTTGTCCTCCTAAAATTTATGCTAAATATATCAATCCTTTAAATATGTTTCTCATTTGAACTCCAAAAATACCAACTGTCTGTACAATGCAATTGCCCTTACTAAACACAGACTGCTCTTCCAAGAGAACAAAGGGAGCTAATCTTTACTGAGTATATGCACTGTGGGTTATATACCTGGAGATAAATGCATTACATACATTTCATTCTTTGACTATACCATTCTAACTCCAAAAATAACATGTTTTTCTATTTTTATTTTACAGATGAGGAAAGCAAGGCTCACAAAAATTAGATAACTTTCTGACAGCTACACAGCCAAGACTCCCACAGAAATCTGTATGATTCCAACTGTTTTCTTTTACTACACTATGCAACATAGATCTCATTTTCAGATTGTCTAATAAAATATTGAATAGTATGTCAGGTATAATGTGTTGTATTTCAGGCAAAAGCCTCAGGGCAAGATGGTTCCCATGGGAACATGAGACAGCTGAAGAAAAGACAAAAATCCTGAAGCTTGAGTGAACTCATACACTAGGATAGGTAAGATAGATCCTTAGGAGCAAGCTTCCAGGTGCACCACTCAACACAGCTACTTCATTTACATTGCAGAAAACAGTTTGCATTTTTTTAATGATGGCCACTTGAGCAATTTCTATAGTGGCTAGCAGCAAGAGACCAGGATCATAGCCTTTCATAAGCTATAAATGGACCACGAGGTCACATTAAAAAATTATTATGTATTGAGGATACAGAGAATAATTTGATATTTGGGATTTCCGACCATGATAACAGAATCAGCCACTGAGTCTTGAGATCATAGCAGAATACAATTTCTAAAAGGGGAGATCTAGAGAATTCGAATGGAAAACAAGTTACAACCTAATGGTAGGATCGTAGGCACAATATAGGCAAGAATTGGGGATGGCGAGATGAGCATTTTGGGCACAATGCTCTGGGCCAGTGGTCACCTCATGAACAGCAGATCCTAGATCTAGACCAACTGGAATTTTATAATGATCCCTTCACTTAGTTCCCTGATCTTTTAAAGAGAATTACATTATCTTCGATTCAAGAAAAGGACACATGGTTCTCTATGTTGTGTTTCATAACTTTGCACTAAATCCATTGTAAAAACACTGTACTGAATATTTTATTGTTCAATTCTGTTTCCAACTCTTAATGTGTCTCCCAAGGCCAAGACTGTTCTTAAACCATATATCATAATGGTATCTTATCAAACTACTGAATTTGCCCTGTTTCTTGGTGAGGAGAATACATTTATTTCATATTATATCTTTAAAATATAGGCTTTGTATTTGAAATTGGCCAGTTATCATCAGGATAATGATTGGTTGCCATTTTGAAGATCATCTTTGTACTTTCTAAAATAAATATGCACATAATATATTGCTGTTGTGTATAATTTGAGATGACTGTGGATCTCCTTATGGTTAATATGTGCTCTTTTAATGATCCTATATATACTTTTAGATATTCTAAGTATCAATCAAATTTCCACACAGATACAGATGTCAAATCTCAATCAGGAATTAAATTGAATGCTCAATCATCATTATATCAAATGGTTGAGATTTCTCTAAAGTAAATTTATTCTTATCATCCCATCCCCACTATTACCTTTACCTAGCTCCCAATTACTGATCTTATATTGTTTCCTGCTTTCCCTACTCTTTCGTATAATGTATAGTGATTTCTGCAGAAATTACTAACACAAATTCCATCCTAAGTAAATACATATACACCTCTCCTCAGTACCTATTATACTAATTTTATGCTTGATTGTACTATGAAAATGATAATAGTCATAAACTGAAGAATATACACACAGAGATGATTTATATCAGGAATCAAGAAACTTTGTCTATAGAGGTTTATATATAACTATAGTAGGCTTTGCAGGCCATACAGGCACTATCATAAATATCCATCTTTGTTGTTGTAGTCAAAAAGCATCCATAATCAATAAAAAATTAGTGTGGTTACGGTCCAGGAAGATTTTACTTACAAAAAAATGTTGGCAAGCAGATTTAGTCTGTGGCCACGGTTTGCTGACCTCTGATTTAGATATGGTCTGCAAGAACATTGCAGCTTAACTGTAATAATTTAAATTATAGGATGCTTTTGACTAGGACTCAAAGATTCAAATAACAAGTGCCAATTATATTCCACATTTAAGGACTGCCCAATACCATCCCTGGCGGCATAATGAGGGTCAATAAAATCAGATTTACTACAAATCATTCACTGCTTTCCTTCTTAAAACTCCCACCACCACTCTACTCTCTACTCCCTGACCAACTTAGGGAGGGGAGAAAGAACATTTCAATATAAACATAAAAGCTTTCCATTTTATAGGAAGTAAATGTTAGTGTTAAAAAGAAAAAAACAAAGTCCTTCTGGGTAAAGTGAGGAAGCATTTCCCCTGTCCTCAATCAAGTTTCACGGCAGAAAGCTCTAGGTCAACACTCACAAAGACTTGAGGTCCTGAAGAGAAAGACAGATGATCATTTCATTCCCTGGCTGGATAACTTGAGAGCTATAGAATCCTGACTTCCATCCTTCTGCACAATTAGAATGAAGTTAATTATACCAAGGTAATTCTTAGGGACACTTGACATATAACTCCTGCAATTTGAGGCAGTATGTAAACATTGAGTTTGGTATCCATTTTTAGTCCATGAATTTCTAAGGACTTGAAATCTGTTAGAAAAACCTGGATCAAAGAGCAAGAAATCAGTTACAATATTCTTGTGAAATAATATAATCTTCCTCCCCATCTCATTCCTAATTCTTGGAAGTCCTTTCTCAAAACTTTCAGAGGAGGAACTTGGCATTTCTCATGATGGAGCACAAACATTAGAAGAGGTGAAAAGCACAAGAAAACACCCAGGGCCATCGAGTCTAATAAGGAGACAATTTAACCAAGAATAATTTGGAGACATGAACTACTGGCAAAACTGAAGGAGAATCAACTAAACCTCCCTGAAAGGTTCCTCATAATAAAAGAGAATGAGATAAAATTGAACACTTTTTCTAAAGAAACTCACACACTTCCCATGCAAAGACAATCACATTGATGGAGATGAGTTCAGAGAGACTGACACTTCCCATGACCAATAAAAACTTTATTATAATAAAAACAATTTTCTCTCATGTCTGTATGACTCCAACTCTGCTGATAGCTAAAAAATATTAGAAATGTGTTTGTCATAGTTGACCATGCCTTCCCCTGTACTCCAAGAAGAGATACAACTCAAGCCTATAATCAAGGGAGAGAAGAAACATATAAATTTAAATTCAGTGTGATACTGAACTTTTGCAATGAGCTAGATTCTTATTAATAAGAAATGAAAATTGTGGAACTTCACAAGCTGTTAAGGATGTGAAAGGACATACTTTGCATGTTATGCCTGGAAAAGAAAAAAATAGAATATTTGATACTTATTCCTAATAGACCAACTCAATATATAACTCATTTTTTTTGTTTTACTCAAAACATTCGGACAGATGATGATTTATAGAATGCCTGTTTAAAAAATATGAAGAATTTCAGCTATAGTGAAAATTACTACATGTAATAGGCATATATATTTTATCTAGACCACATACTCATGGCATTGATTCAAATTTTGCCTATAGCTTTAGTGTGTTCCTTCAAGAAAGGAAGAAATTGGTGAATGTATTTCTGTTCCACTCACTTATACATGAATTCTAGAACATCCAGAAAAGATTCCCCTGGAAATATTTCATTTATATATACTACCTACACTTCAAGTAAGAGTCAAGAAGCAATCTTTGAGATTGGCCATGCTTAAAATAGTACTACATTCTAAAACCATAACAGTAGCACATTCTCAGACTTATGTAATAAAGGGAACAATATCGTCATGTACCAAGGTGATAAGTAACTACAGCCATTGGTTATTCACTACGTGCTAGTTCACAATGAATTTTTTTCAATTACTATCGGATCAGTTACTCAATATAAAGGCATTAAAGGAAACAGACCTTTTTAAATAGCATGTAAGTCTTAAGTACCTTGTCTCATAAAATCCTTTAGCCAAACAATCTGCTTTCACAAACACTGTTAATTCCAAACATTGAAATTTATTGCTCTTAGAACACAACATAAAATTACATATTGTTCCCAGCAAGGAAATGAAAGATTTTATAACATGATTGTATATTTTTGATTATTCAAAGAAACAGTTTAACAGAAAGTATTATCCTTGAGGGCATCTAGAAAAAATATGTTAAAGATTCAGAGGTACATAAGAGCAAACATAATACAATCTTAATTTTTAATACAACTCGATATTGTATGGACCCATGATAAAGATGAATATTCTACGGATTGACCAAAGATATAAGACTAGGTTTTAGGATATGAGTAAAGGACAAGAACAATAATGTATTAAGTAATCTGATAGATCGGTGTCTTCAGAATACTTAGCAGAGGTATACAGAAGATATAAGGCAAGAAATGAAAAAGCAAACAAGAAACAAAAAAGCAAACAACTTTAGCTATAGATGTAGATACCTTATAATACAAAAACACCATGATGATAATTAAATAAATATATAGATATTAATATGAGGCTTTCAATGAAATGTAATGGGTTAAACACATGTTCGTTTTTTTTTCTACATGCCATTGAAACTGTATTTATTTAAAAGATATAAAGCCACATGGACAAAAACAACAGGACAGATGACAAAATGATAACAGATTAAAGATAGGAAGCAGAATAGCTATAGACAGAGGGCTTGTCAGAATAAAAAAATATATAAGTATAATTGCTGACAGACGAGTAAGCCAATCAGAAGCAAACTCATATTAATACAAGGGCTAGATACTCCAAGACCTCTGAAGAAAATGGTGTGGGCTTTGTTTCAAAATAGGAGAAATTTTTGTAAATGTATATATGTATAAGCATCATATGATTTTTTCCATACTTCCACCCAACACAAGTCTACTTGTCATCTACCCTGGCAGACATTTAGAAATTTAATCTATGACACTTAGATCTAGAAAGTTTCTGAACTTGGGGATATGAAGCACAACTGAGTATGAGGTAGCTATACTGAAAATATTATGATGAATTGTAACTCTACATTGTAAAGAGTGAAATCTCCAAGTGCTTAACCTCTAAAACACTAACATCCAGAGATATACCTACCTCCCAGTCTAGGAAATTTTTAAAAACCATTTCTAAAAAATCTGACCAAGTCTACGGCCATGCCATCCTGAATGTGTCCGATCTTGTCTGATCTTGGAAGCTAAGCAGGATTGGGCCTGGTTAATACTTGGATGGGAGACCACCTAGGGATACCAGGTGCTATAGGCATTATAAAAAAAAATCTGACCCAAAATGCAATAAAAATTTAAAAGTAGTCTGATCATATTAGGACCTGTTATGGTAAATTGTATCTGGCCCAGTATGTTCCTCCCTGTATTGACTATGTGATTTGCTTTGTTCAATAAAATGTGACCAGAGGTAGCATTTTCTAGCAGAAGTAGTTAAAGCCGTTTCTTGATGCACCATATTTCTTTTTCCTTTGCCATGAGACCTGGCAGAACTATGAGCTATGGCAGACCTGTATGTGTCCCATAATGAAGACAATATTGAGCTCTTGCCGCAGCAGAACAGCTTTGGACAAGTGGCATGAGTAAAAAATAAGGGTATGACTTGCAAGAAAACAGAACCACATCAACTCACAATATTTCAAAATCCAGTGAAAAAATAAAAATTAAAAACACTCCCAGAGAGTGAAAGGGGGAGGAAGAGACAGGTCTCATACAATTTGTTTTGTGAAAGGCATCAGATTATTCAACTATAACGAGAAGCTAGAAGACAGTGAATCAATGCCTTGGAAACCCTTTTCAAGAGAAAATTATTTCCAACTCTGATGACTACAAACAGTCAAACTATTCATAAAATGTGACAGAGAGATACATTTTCAGAAAATATCTCAGAATAATTGTACCTACCTCCTACAAACCATGGAAAGCTTCTAGAAGATGCATTCTACAAAATAATGTAACAAATCGAGAAAGAGGAAGACAGGATGTTATATAAGAAATAATTTGAACTTTATCTCTGGTTCCTGGGAAGGAGACTAACTCCTTGGAATTTCCTAACTAATAGGAATGTCTTTGTCAATCATGAACCTCTTAGATCACGCTTGTCTATGTTAATGAGATGATGAGTACTGAGGGCTGGTCAATAGAAAGTCCAACTCTGTAATCAGAGGTTTGGGACTTGGAGCCAGCCCAACTTCCAAGGAGAGGGAGGGGACTGGAAAGTGAGTTCAATCATGTGGCCAATGATTCAATCAATCATTGAAACCTCAATGAAAAGTGTGTACATCAAGACTCGCTGGAGATTCCTGGTTGGTTAACACTTTGACGTACTTGGAAGATAACGCACACTGATTTGATGAGAAGATAGAATGGAAGCACTGGGTTTGAGACCTCCCCAAATCTTGCCCATTGTATCTTCTATAATTAAAATATAATTGTAAGAGAAGCACTTTTCTGAGTTCTATGAGCTATTCTAGGAAATTATTGAATCTGAGGTTATTATGGGAACTCCTCAATTTGTAGACAGTTGGTCAGCATTTCAGGTGGCCTCGGGACCACCAAAGTGTAGGTCATATCTAAAGTGGGGGCAGTTGGGGACCATGTCCTTTAACTTGTGAGGTCTGTGATAACTCTAAATAGTTACCAGAATTGTACTGCAGTATCCCAGTTAGTGCCAGAATACATGGAATCCAGGAAATATAAGAGCCAGCACAGGAAAAAGGTGAAGAAAATCTAAAAGTTGTTTATGTGAGGAATCGTGAGGTTGGCAGCTTGAAGAAAACCTAAAAGAAAAACCAGCCCAGAGTGTAGGATAAAGGAGGGCTCCAAGAAAAACAAAAATGGTAGATGACCTGATGGTTTTGGTCATATTTAGAAGACATTTTGATTCTTTGATAAATTTTGTTTGGATTGCTGAAAGTTATATATAAATACAAAGCAAATAATAATAAGCTATCGCTCACTTCAGGTAAATCCTAAAATTATAGAAACTAAAAATCATATTACACTATGTTTTTCAGCTCTAAATTATAAAGGCATAAACAATTTAAACATCCTTCAAATATAACTATTTTGGAAGTATGGGAGAGTAAACATTTAATATATGAGAGTAAACATTTAATATAGAGAAATAAATGTCCATCTTCCAGTTTCTTACTAGTGAGTCAATATATATTATCCACAATTGAAAATTCCAGAAACAGTACAAAGCACATTATTTAGAAATAAGAAGGTACAAACCATAAATAGTAAGTAAAAGAGTTGAAGGTACTGACTCTGGGAAATGAGACCCAGAGATGTGCTAGAGATTTCATCACTTGGGTCTCTGTGAAGATCCAAAGTTCTTTGGTGATTCAGAATCCACGAGTTAGAAACTTTCAACTTAGAGAAGCAATATGGTACAAAAATATTATATATTATATAACAAATCCAATAGAGTTTTGGGTAGCACTCTATATTCATATATTTTCAAACTTCTGAAGTGAAACATTTGAAGGTTCACAGTTCATGGATTACAAAAAATAAAGGATTATAAATAGCTTCATGTAATTTTACGTAAGGTTTTGCTAAGAAATTAGTTTTTAAAAATCTTTTATTTTTCTAAGTTTTTTAAAAATCTTATTTATAGTGGATGACTTTTACCTATTTGGTTGAAACTTTTGTTTTTAAAACCAGGTACATGCTATCATTTGATAACAATACAGATCCATTTTTCAAAAGCAGATAGGTAAAGAATAAACTGTGATATAAAAAGAAAAAAATTGAGAGTAGCTTGGCTACTCATTTTCAGATAAAAATGCAAGTTTATAAAATATGGCTGGTGAAGAAATGCAAGGAAAAAAAGGCAGAAGAAAAATCTTGAGTTTTGTGTCCTTGATGCTAAAGGAGACAGATAAAGAGTGATCCATGAGGATAGTTAGTTAGCATAAGGATAGATGATAGATGATAAATTGATGATTGTGTAAAGGTACATTTTTAGAATAATATAATAAATTCAGTGTATCTTCAAAGAAAATAGATAATATTACAATGTTATGTTATATTACATAAAATTCACAAAGGAGTCAAATGGTCAATATATACAGCGTATTTGAATGATTTTACAGGGATTGAGAGGAACCTGGTCTCAAAGAATATTTCTTCGCTTAATGATTTTAGAGTTTCTACAATGAGATAACAGCATGCAAGAAAAAGATTAATCTAGCAGGCCTGCTTTGCCTAAACTCTGCACATTCCCAAGAAAGGCATTTAAAAAAAATTTTTTTTAGAACCAGCTCTTAGCTGACTTATTACTGCTGAGCTCTGAGATGTTAGAAGGTTTTGCCTGTTAAGAGTGTTTTTGTCTGCCCGCAGCCTTGGGCTATGCTGTACCAGTTTGACCAGATAGTTTATACTAACATGTGATTTATGATAAACACCTGTTTTTCTTTAGTATTCTGGACTCTTAAGCAACAAATTAGCTGCATATAAGTTATATGCAATGCCTGTCTGACTAGCCACCAATAAAAGACCCCGGGCACCGACACTCTGGTGAAATTCTTGGGCTGCGGACACTTTGTCCATGTTGGCAAACATCATTGATGAGAGAGTTAAACTCTGAGACTCCACTCAGAGGAAACACCTAGAAGCTTGCATTTGATTTCTCCCAAAACTTTCCTCAATGCATCTTTTGCCCTTTGCTGATTTTCATCTTTATCCTTTCACTGTCACAAACCATAACCATTAGTATAAGAGTTCCTAAATCTTGTGAGTCCATCCAGAAAATCAGTGAGGGCGGTCTTGTGATGTTAAGGATTATCCTAAAATACTGAAATTTGGCATTATTTAAGTGTGTAAGTGTTTCTAATGTCAAAAACTAGGTCCATAGGACTTCTTTCCTGTTTTAAAGTTGCCATCTATTGTCATTCTTATTTACTATAAGTTTATTTTAACTTTAGATATATTTTGTTGTTATTTTACATACTTGTAGCTTAATCGGAGTCTAAAACTCTGTCTTTGGGGTAGCAATGATCGATGAGCTTTACCTGCCTAATTTGATGTCCTAAGCAAATCCATTACCTCATCAATCTTCCAGGTAAAATTTAATCCCGAGTTTTGCTGTGAGCCATGATAAGTAATACATACTATATCCAGCTGGGTTTAGGGCAGCCAGTCTAACTGAATCTCATTTTCACTTCAAGTAAGGTAAAACTGGTAGCAAGCAGTACCAAGAACAAATAAATAAATACACAATTGTTTTACCTAACTCATTGTGCTTTTTAGAAGACTGACCAAAATAAGGTATATGAAAAAGGCTTTTAAACTCAATAACGATGTTAGTTATTACTATTTATATACACTTATGGATTTAAGCAGTTGCCGACTTGCTCAGTTTCATTCACATTTGATTCCTTCTTTAGCTCCAAATGAAAAAAGGATCTTCTGAGATCTGTGTCTGGATGATGTCCCAGGGACAACAGAAAGGATTTTCAGGGTAATATTCTGCTTGAAAAGGTTGCACAGGATCTGCAATGAGGCTTTCACAAAGTCAGTGTCAATAAATTCCTCTTGAGGAGTGTGTTATCAGATAACTGAAATGAACCACATTCCCGGAGGAATTTCTAATTTGAAGAATAATTAGAACAGATTTTTTCTGACTAATGAGCCTGTGTTTTCAAGGTTGAGCACAAAGTGTGGGGAGACTCAATTTTCTTGTGTGTAAACAAAGTTGCATCTGCTGTGATCATTAACTGAACACCCTTCTCTAATACGTAATTGATGTTTTATATTTTTGTCTTTGAGCTGTGGCTTCTGCCAAGCCGGCCCTGCCCCTTCCTGGGCTGTCTGGTCCTTCATCCTCTTGTTACAGTAACAAGGAGCAGAGAAAGCATCAAGTCTTTTTCTTCCTGTTGTCCTGTCAAAAGCCAATTTCTATGAAAATGTATGTTACATGTAGAAAAAGATTACTGTAACCTGTGAAACACATACCTTGAAAATAATTTTCTAAGTAAAATTAATGTTTTATTTTCCTAGAGAAAAAAATAATAAACTATAATTTGGACGATAAAGATTCTATGCCCTTTACAAATCACCTACTCCTTTCTCTTTTTTTCACATTATGTCTCACATATGGAAGTCTCTTAATACAGTGGTCCCCAACCTTTTTGGCACCAGGGACCAGTGCTCCCCTGAAAAATCTAATGCCTGATGATCTGAAGTGGAGCTGAGGCGGTGATGCTAGCGCTGGGGAGCAGCTGCAAACACGGCTGAAAACATCACTGCTGGCCAGCTGCTCCCCTCCTGTTGTATGGGCCGGTTCCTAACAGGCTACAGACTGATACAGGTCTGCAGTCTGGGGGTTGGGGACCCCTGTCTTAACATTATGGAGCGTAGATTTCAGTCCGCCTTCTTCAGCAGAAAAATATGAAGATATCCCTTATAAAGACAGAGAGGAAATATTGGCATGATTAAAAATATAGAGAACATCAAAGAACATTCATCTCACCTTCTTCCTCTTCCCCTTTTATTTTCTTTTGTACTCTTTCTTCTCTTTACAACCCACAGTATTTAATGAAAAATAAAGTATCATTGTGGGAGACAAAGAGACTATTACCAATGCGAATTCAGTGAAGAAATATGATCAAGGATTTTTACATCAACAAGGACTATCCTATTTAAATGAAGAGTAGCTTAAGAAAAACAAAACAAAATCAACTTTCTTCAACAATACACGAAAGTAAAAAGCCAATGCTAAAATAATGTTACTGATTTTTTTCTGTGCCAATATCTTTGATAAATTTAGGATCTCATTTTTCTTCCAAAACCAATTTCACCTTTTAATCTGTATCATATTTATTAATTCATCAGTAATTTATTGAGTGATGTGTCTCCTCTGTGCCACTCACTTTTCTAGGTACTAAGGGTAGAGCATTTAGCAAAACAATCAAAACTCTGTCATGGTAGAATTTGTGTTCTAATTAAAAAGATTAGACAACACACCAAATGAATAAACACATTAAATAATATACTTAAAAGTAACAAGTGCTTTGGAGAAAAAGAAAGCAGATTTATGTGCTAGAGAAGGCAAGAGGTCTTGAGAACAGAGAAGGGAGTGTGCCTCAAGATGGGCTTTTCAAACCATCATTATGAGTCTGGCTTTTAATCTGAATGAAATGAGACAGCCATTGGGCTGTTAATGAAATGAATAACTTCATCTTAATTAAGAATTTTTAAAAGATGACTGTGATATGAAATCATAGAAAGAAAACCAATTTCTTTTCCCCTTTAGAAGCTTCAGGAATTAGAATCTTTATGTTAAATTGAAAGCTACAGAATGGGCCAGCAGACTGATTTATAATCTCTGGAAGAAAAGGATAAGTCCAAAAACAGAAAAAGGATGAGGCATGCAAGCCATTTAGGAAAAATGTCCCAGAGATAAAGAAATTGTTTGAGGAAATAAAATACCCCTAAAATTATTCTATCTCTGTTTTCTTCCTAAAGAGGACTCCTTTATTGTCCCTAAATCTTACCTCGCTCATCATCCTGGTGGCCTCATATTTTGACGCACCTGCCATCAGGAACATTCTGTGGTTATGCCACGTCAGAGACACATTATCTCCTAGCCTCTTAAGACTTCAGCCAAATTTACTTCAATTTATGCAGTTCCTTTTGATGTAGTAATTTTTCTAAACTGCTATTTTAGAGACTTTTCTCACTTCAATTCCACAAGCATTCTGAAGTACAAATTGTACTTTAACCTCCTCATAGATGTTCTTCAAAGCAGAAGGGATCTTAAGAAGGCACAATCTAAATTGCTCATAATATCTAAGATAAAGACATGCAGGGCAATTTTCCACTCTTCAAAATAACTTTATAGGAAATAAAACTATTATAGTAATTAACTAATTAGAAAAGCTTTTATGGATAGCTTAATACATCTGCATTCAATCACTGTCCTACAGTTTTAGACTTCAAAATGATGCACTCTCAGCTTCTTAGGCACTCAACTCCAATGAAGTTGAAAGACTATAAACAGATAAAAAAAATAGATCAGAGAGACATAGACAGAAACAGAAATATGTAGGATTAGTACCTTTCTTTCTCACACTTGGCAGAGGGAAGTAGGGAGTTGTTCAGGGAAAGAATAATTCTAAATAAAACTAAAAATATGGGTTAAAGACAGAACAATTTCCATGAAGCATCACATAACTTAAGGAGTCTTATGGACTAAATCATGCTCCCCAAAAACTCAGAGGATGAAGTGCCCACTCCAAATGCTACTGTATTTGGAGACAAGGGCCTTTAAGGGGGTAATTACGGTTAAATGAGGTCGTAAGCATGGGGCTCTAATCTGATAGAACTGGTGTCGTTATAAGAAGATGAAGAGACACCAGGGGTGTATATCAGCATGAAGAAAAAGTCATGTGAAAACACAAAGAGAAGGTAGCTGTCTGCAAGCCGAGGAGAGAGAAACCAAAAATTTCTGTTATTTAAGCTACACGGTCTTTATAATCTCCATAACAACTAAGCAAATGATTATATCTATATACAATAAATAGTATGATTAATATTTTTAGAAGTTACAGATAAAATAATGAATTAAAAAACACTTAGACAAGAAAGAAACAATGGAATTATTTGGTCAAACTCATTTTACAGGTAATAAAAATGAGGTTGACATAGGATAAAAGGGTAAAAAACTTGCTTAAAATTGCAGGGTAGAACACTGTTTAGAATTTAAGTGTGCTTATGTTTCCCACATCAGTGCTCAGCTATTGGGACTCACGCATGTGCACACACGCACACATGCATACACACACACACTCGACAAGTCTTACTGCTAAATGTCAAGTAGTTGCATTTTGGAGATTAAATTTTAGGAACTGTGTAATCTGTCTTTATTTTATAGATGGGAGATTTGAGACTCAGATGTTTAACTGATTTGGACACAACATTATAGATCAATCTCCTGTAGATACAGAGCTAGAACAGAAGTCCACTGTCATAGATCTGTTGGCTAACACATTGCCCGGTGCCCAAATTAGTGATACAGCAAGGACAAGTTATCAGAGCAGGCAATAATAAGATGTACTCTCTGTAGAGAAATTAAGAATAAAAAACTGACTATAAATCAATGTGTTTTAATTATCCTCATGCATAATTAATTTTAAACAATTTCAGTGATAAAATACTTTTCCCTGTAAAAGATCTTCCTTGACAGCGTCCTAAATAATTGTTGAGAATACTGTTTCATTTTAATAATGGATACATAAGCTTCAAGTTTGCACATATTTTTATTCTTTAATAAACATCGTATTCTACATGGAAGTAAATGAGTTCACAATGAATTCCTGTTGAACCTGGACTCATTTTGTGTACCAAAAATAATTTAGACTATACTCAACTATTAATAAGGTAAAATGCATTTTGTTTACCAACTCACCTATAAAGATAATTTGAGTATATTCATACCCGCTTTTAAATTGTCATTTATAATGAATATATATAACAACTAAGAAGAAAGGAAGGCAAATTGAAGAAACGTTTCAGCAAATGTTTTGGGGATAAAAAATTTTATTATAAAACATTGAAATACTCAAAAGGACATATAAAAGCATCTACTCACTTTTTTTTTCTCTGTGTGTACCACAATGGCTTAATGTGTGTGTGTGTGTGTGTGTGTGTGTGTGTGTGTGTGTGTATATATATATAAATTTTCAAGTTTTACCGCTTGAAAAATTTCTGAGTTTTACTTCAGGATCAATAACTTACTTGAAACTCTATAACTAACTCAAATACTATTTTAAAATTATCTCAATTATTTAAAAATTTTATAATTTTTAATCTAAACTGTAAAGCTGCCTTATTTTATTATGGACTCACACAATATTTTAAAATATCTGTGTCAATGGACACTGAACTCTATTCACAGTGGATTAACAGACGGGCTCTTTATGGTGGGAGTTCTTAAACTTTGGAGAGTCAATATACACTCTAATTCTGGATATAAAATTTTGTACATACATAAATTTTTCTGAGAGAGGATCCATAACTTCAAATTTTCAGTGGTGGGCAATCTAGATAAGTTGAGAAGTCAAAACCTAAGTACCATTAACTCCTAGATTCAAAGAATAAAGAAAGTTTCATTTATTAAATCTAAGTGGTAGATACATGAGATATAAAATATTTTCTCTTGGTTATCTGTTTAAACTGGTTGTAATCAAGTTTCTAAATAATGAATTTCCTAAAGACAAAAGCAATAAATAAATTTTCTTTTATTATTATTACTATTATTATTATTATTTATGCCTACGGCACCTGGTCTTCCTAGGTAGTCTCCCATCCAAGTACTAACCAGGGCTGGCCCTGCTTAGCCTCTGAGATCAGAAGGGATTGGGCTTGTTCAAGGTGGCATGGCCATAGACCATGGACTGTGGCTCCAATGGGGTGTGAACCAAGGACCTTCTGCGTGTAAAGCAGATGTGCTAACCGCTACACTATAGAACCACCTCCTAAATAAATATTCTTTAAATCAAAACATTATATCAACATATCAGGGTGCGGAGCAGTTTAATATCTAACATCAACAAGACAGATAGACAGATGCAATTGCAAAGATTTATACTAAAATAAGTCCAGATCTATATATTAACCCAGTACAGAATATTGAAGCAAATTGAAGAAGCTTGAACTATTTTTTATAGTAAAAGCTGTTTAAACCCTTGAGACACTGAGAGTTGCTGCTGAGATCTTCATTAAAGCCTCGTCTAACCCCAGGAAAAAGTGTGTGCTTTATAGGAAGCATTGACAGAGAGTCAAGTTCAAAGCTGTTTGAGTTAGATACATTTTGCTCACAGTTTTTAAAAATTTAATTTATTCTTCCTCATGTTTTGATAAATATGCTACTATAATAACTTAGTACCAAGATGGTGTTGTTTAATTTCTCTGTACAACTGAAAGTTTAAAAAAAAAAAAAGAGTGAGAGAGAAAAGAAAGCACTATCACTTGCATTTTTGACAAAAGGAAGTAAAATTAAATCCCTTACACAATAAAATCACCACTGCTGTTCTACATTTACTTTAATCTGCATAAAAAAATTTACCAATGACTAGGTTCATACCAATTAGAGAAATACTAAAAGTTGTCTTAAATGCCAAAATCAGTTAAATTATTATAAATCCTAAATCCACCACTTAAGAACCTTTCAATCCGATGCAGCAAAGAGTTATAGCATTTGTTATTTGCAAATCTTTAGTTTAAACAAGGGAAACAATGCACAAATGAATAAGGCTAGCAAGGAAAACTCACAGGCAAAAAGCTTTTTTTTTCTCTTTTAAAACAAACAAAGAAACAAAACCATGCAAAATAACACAATAGAATATTCATTTACCCACTATTCAGCTTTAACAGATTAAGATTTTGCCAAATCGTCATCCTGAAATTTTGTGTATCCTTCTGTGAATATACTTATAGCTATATATAATATTTTTCTGTGCAGTTTTTAAACATTAAATGAAAAGCACAGCTCCACTTTGTTTTCTAAAGAAAATAGTCTAACTTTTCATTTCATCCATCATCATATAGTCGTTATAAAAAATTCAGTATTTGTTAAAATTTTCTATTTTGGAAAATAAGAATTCTTTATGATCTGTAAATAACTGGTATAAATAAGAGTCCACAGAAAATGGCAAAAAAAAAGTGTTAATGAACAAAAAGATCAATTAGGACATTACCTTTACAAATCAAACTACACCATGAAAAAAATGCTTATTTTATATTGATTATATTTTAGGTTGTGATTATAATTCTTCAATTTAAAAAATATATATTGTTCAATTGCTTGTTTATATCCAAGGTGTATTTTTCCTGACAAATTTTAAGATAGGGTAAATCTATATTTATCATTTTGCATTTGACTTTATTCTTATTATGTTTTTGTTACTGACTTTTCAAATTTTCAACAAGATTTCCTTAATCTATTGATATTCAAGTCATTCTCTGTTGAAAGTCCATTGTGTCAATTCTAATGCAGATTTTCTCTTTCAATTGTTAATTGCCCCCATCTCTACTATAAATTTATCAGTGGCTTTGTAACTTACACTTAATATCACCTAATTAATTTCTCAAAATCTTTCAATTTGCAATTAGTTTTCATTGTCCTTTGTGACTCACAACATTAACCAAATTGGATTATCAGAAAAGAGGGATCAACAAAGATTATGACACAATAGATTATTAAAATTAGATTCACTTTATAAATAATTCAATAAGTAAATAATTTTACAAAATTTTGTTGTAAGATACCAACACAGACTAACGCTTTACTCAGCTTGACTAAACTTTATAGACAGATTTCTTCCGACTACTGACTTTCTGACTTCTCTTTTCTTATATCATTTACTTCAGAAAACTTATCACTGCAAATACTTTCTCTGCCACATTTGAAACACACACACATACACACACACACACACACACACATCTCCTTCAAAGGTCTTTTGCCACCTTTAAGACCCAAGAAAAGTCTTTCCTAAGTACCTGAAAACCATCTCTATGAAATGTAATTGTCCAGGTAGATAACACTTTTTTCTACCAGTCTCTTTGGGTGGGTAAGAACCTAACTTCAATGGGCACCTTACTCCAAATTGTAAAACCCCTGCTATCATGAAGATACCAGAAAATATACGTTACCTTTGGGCAAGGCCTATTAGCAAACACAGGTGCTCTCTGATCTTCCCACCCCATTCCAGCCCTTTGTTTCAGTAGAATTGAGCTCAGTATATTTTCTCTATTGCAATAGTTTTGAACAAAGCCTTCTTTGCCTGTTTAACTTGTCTGGTGCAATTTTTCTTTGACAATGTTTTCTCCAATTCATTCTCATAACTGCCTAAACTCATGTAATGAAGACTTAGCTAACCATAAATTTCTCTATTTTGATGTTAGGAAATTTGGGAGCCTTTCGTTGTTTTTTTTCATGGCAGCCAAGAAACTTGGAAATGAACAAGTTTTCTTTATTAACATATTTATTACTTAACCTCAATAGATATGTTCTATTTTTATCATTTAAATTGTTATGTTTGCTTTTTAAGAGCAAGGGCCCTGCTTTACATTCTTTTTATCTCTGTAATGCCTAACAGAGTACCTATTGCATAAAATGTATCTCAAAACTATAGTGATGTCATATAATTTGGTCATTTAATTACTAAATTAATATCTCTGAAAAAAGCTAAGACATAGTTGCATTATACTAAGTTCAACCTATTTCCTTATGTTTTAGATAACACAACCACACAAGAAGTGAAAATAACCAAATGCCCAATTCTAGAGAACTGGTTGGGTAAATTACAATAAATATATATTCAATGGAATAATCTACAGTATGTATATCAATGTATTTGACTGGAGAAATGATTGATTACAGATCTGGGGTAGGAAACATAAGATGAGACTGTGGTATTTTATTATTACTGAAAAGTGAAGCCATCAATGAATTTAGGTTTTATTAAAATAGCATAGAGCCCACATGATGGGGCCAAAGATGAAACAATTTGAATACATGAATAAATAATACATTGATTAATGCAAATGATCACACTACTATTGAAAGGTACTTTTGAGTTCACGATATTTTTTAAATGAAAAAGAAAGACAAAAATTCAAAATCCAGTTAATTTTATATTGAGTAAACTTAGCACCATGCCCTATTCTGAATATTGATATTTAAAAGTAAAGAATTAAACATTTATCCTGACTTTCTTATAAAAACTACTTCAGTGTAACCAAATTAACTTAATTTATAATAGGAAATTATGTTTTACAGGTAAATTCCAACTAATAAATGTACAATGATGAAATTTTTAAAACATTATTTTGTAACTGCTAGTGAAATATTGATTTAGGCAATATTTATCAATAAATTAAACCATTAGAAGAAATGTTAGCTGGGAACTTTATGAAGGAGGGATCAAGATGCCACCACCTAAATCCAGTGATCAATCTTAGCCCAAATGTATAACAAGTAGACATTGCATGTCAGATGACTACATGCAATATAAAGCTTAAGACTCATCTATGAAGTATTTTGCATGAAAAAGAAATGTCTAATCTAAATATACTCAAGACTCTAGAGCTGAATTATATTACAATAAATACAAAGGATAGGAAAAGTTAATTGATACTACAAAGAATCAAATAGACAAACCCAGAATTGAAATGCTCTTCAAGACAATATTAATTTTCTTTGGCTGGTATAACAAATTTAAGAGACATAAAAAATACTGTATATGATCCTTATAAATACTAATTCAAAATTTAAAAGATAATTTTGTTAGGTATGATGATTGATTGCATTGTGGTCATGAGAAAATGCCCCTGTATTTCAGAGATATATACTCTATATACGATATAAACAATGAAGTATATAGGGGATTATATGATGTCTACATTGGCTTCAAAATACCTCAGCAATGAAGCCCCAATTCCCCCAAAGGTGAGAAAGATGAATAGATAAACCAAATGTAGCAAAATCTATGTGATAGTGATTGATATATGGAGACCCATTATACTGTCTGTTTTTGTGTATATTTGAAAAATTTGACCAAAAAATTACATACATATACATATTTTTTAAATGTGATTATAAAGTTGATGTACAATATAAATGTATTATGTTTTTAATAAATATGTGTGTGATTAGCATATAGAAAGGCATACAATATATAGACTTTGGTTATTACATACTGGAGTAATAATGCATAACTCCCCTTGTGTTATTTTTATTTATCAATGGTTGTACCTAATCTGCAACTAGAATGTATTATTGATATGATTAGAATTAATGATGAAAATGAAAAACCACCAACAACATAGATTTATGTATTCTGAGGCTCAGAAAAGAGGAGAGGAACTAACATGAATTGAACATGTACTTGATGCCATACATTGTACCAGAAGCTTTATCAATAACTATATATGTATATACATATACATATGTACATATATATGTATATATGTGTGTGTGTGTGTGTGTGTGTATATATTTAATATATGATCCTTATGGCAATCCCATGAGGATCATACCATTATTCCTATAAGGGAAATCCCTCAGTGTCATACTGTGAACAAATAATAAATGGGTTTTTAATATAATTGTGTATGGTTTTTAATACAATTGTGTTTTGAAATGCTATGCTAACACCTCACTTTTTGCCATACACTTAGCACAAATAGGTTATGCATAGATTGAACAGAAAGAATTCAAGCCACCTGTCCCAGCTATTTTTTGGTCTGGAAAACTGGGTCGCTTTACTTTGAACCCTGCTTGTATTATGGTTCTCAATAAGCTTTAACAAAATTTCTGCCCACTTGACAAATAAGTATCATTTAAATGAGATTGTGAACTTCCTCCTACTAATCTAGAGCAACTGCAACCTTGGGATTATTTATAATTTCCTCAGCCCTGCTGGTACTCCATGGCAGCATTCCACACAACTATAGATTCTAAGAGAAACAGACTGCTCAAACTCTCTCCTCCCTAAAAGGCACGGATCCCTAAAGGTCCACTCACTGCTTGCCACTTTTCTTTTAGATGCAGAGCAGCCAGGTCACATCTCATTTGTCATCATGGTGCTCAACAGAAAAAGTCGTGTCCAGTTTACATAAACATACCAGAAAAGGTGAATACTGCATGATATAAGAAGTTTTATTACAAAAAAAAAAAAAGGCAGATTGCTTCTACTATTTTTACTGTGGCTTGTCACCCTGCCCTACAAAAGAAGCACCCATTCCAGATTTCTGTAACATGGAGCCTCCCAATATCAATAACTTTACTTAATTGAGTCTATCAAAATAAAGGCAAAGACTTGATAGTGGAAATACATAATTAACCTCTCTCTACTAAAAGCTAAAATTTGATAGGCATTGTGTCCTCTGATTTGAGGATTTATGAGAGAATTACTGTGATAAATCCTTGGTCCTTTAGAATATAACAAATTCTTTTGAAATCCAAATTATTTTAATGGAGATATAATTGACATATAAATTATATTTATTTTAGGTATACAACATAATGATTCAATATTTGTATATATTGCGAATATGATCACCACAGTAAGTCTAGTGAACATCTATCATCGGCATGGTATAATTTTTTTTTCTTATGATGAAAACTTTTAAGATCTACTCTCTTGGAAACTTTCAAATATATAATACAGTATTAAGTTCTTAAGAAGCCTAATGTTTTTTCACAATGTACAATGAAAAAGATCATTTTCTTAGCAATGAATATGTTTAACACACACAATTTCTAACCTTTTAGTTTCGAAGCTCTATTTTTTGGAGGGGGGAATAATAACATCATAATAATGAATCTTCCCACCTCTTTTACAATCCCTCTACCAGAGTTATAATTTCATCATTTCTCACTAGAGCTATCAAGATAGATATCTGACTGGTCCACCTGTTTCCAGTCTTACCCTTCTTTAAACCACCTTCCACAGTAAAACTAGACTACTTTTTCAAAAGAGAGATCTGCCTGTAAACTTTCCATTACTCACCAGATAGACCCCAGTTATTTAGCATGACATATATAGTCCTTTATGATTTTAGCCTTGCCAACTTTTCAATTTCATCTACTACTCTTCAACCTGTATTCTAAATTTAAATTATCCAAAACTACTTGTATTTTCCTGAAAAAACATCTAGATTCTGTCTCAAATCTTGAAAACGACTTCCTTCCACTCACACTTTTGCATTTTTCTCCCTATCCATAGACATAAAAATTGATCTGTTTACTTAGCAGTAGAAGAACATAGGGATTGGTCAATATTTGTTTTATAAAAGACAAAGAAAAGATGATTTTAGTAACATGTCATTATAAAAAATGTTATTGCATTAGTGTCTCACATGAAAGAAGCTGCCCAAAACATGGATATTACCAATATGGAAACATAAGAAGCTTACATTAAATTACACACTGCTACCTTGATTCTATAAATGCAGAACACTGTACGGATACATTACAGTAGCTGCATATTTTTTAGCATGTACAAACATTGCCTCCTTAAAATGTATACACTGGTAATGTGGGAAACGAATAGTAACACGATCAGTTAGCAATTTTAACACCAGTTGAAGAATGTTTTTCTGTAGCATCCATAAATTTGAGCCTGACCCTTTACCAAAAGGAAATCACTCAGGAAAAGAAATATATTACAGGAGAATACATCATGGAAGCTAAAAGTTTTAAAGGGCTAGTAATAACATTTTTACCACTTTGTTTCTAGTCATTCTATATTCCAAACAGAGTATCATAGAAGTTATCAATATTCTGCTAGATAAAGGACTTAATTTAGAATTCAAACATTGATTTAAAATTTAATAAAATTAACAAGACTTCTGAATTTCCAATAGCCAAGCCAAAAGGCTAGTTTATCAAAATTTCCTTAGATTACATGATCTCTCCTCTTTATTTATTAATGTGCTTTTCCCACAAAATCATGTTATCTAATTCTAGAACTCTGAGGAAATAGATGCTATAAACACCCAAATTAACAATAATAGGTTTTGATCTCCTGATGAAACAGGCCAGGTAAGAATGCACTCTGGAAGCAAAGTGGTCCAATATATGTGGATCCTCTATATTGGGGTTGTAGAGGTAGATAGGACCCAGACAAATGGGAGCATCTTTTTGATTGTATACTCCCACTTCTATTCTGCTCTGGTAATTTTGTTCATGCTATTATTTCTACCAATTCAACTTGTGATTTCAAGGTTCTTAAGTTATCCATTCTACAAAAAAAAAATATATATCTCAAATGTTACTTTCATGGGTATGCCCTTTCAACTCCAGCCAGAGTAGGAATGTTTCACAACTTTCACAGGTTTTGTATCTAAATTTAGAAAATATAGTCAAAGCACTCCTAGTCAAAATTACACTTAAAATACCTCAGGAGGACAACATTTTAAAGAATAAGAGACCACCTTTTAGGAAATCTTCTCCCATCGGGAAAGATTACTACTCTTCAGCTGAGCATTAGTGAAGGGATTTCTGGAACCTCTGTTCAACACAGGAGCCACTAGTTGTATGTGGCTATTGAGTGCTTGAAATTAGACTAGTACCACAGGTTGAAATAATACTTGGATATATCTGTTTAAATAAAATAAATTACCAAAATAATTTTACCACTTCTAGTTCCCAGATTGGCATGTAACAAACTTAGAAGTCAGCATTCTGTCCTAACAACAAGTAAATATCTGAAAAACTGTAAAATTAACAACTCTTCTTAGATTCATCAGAGAAGTGAGGTAACAGAGCAAACCACTGTCCCCCAAATTATAGAGACAAATAGACGGATACGGAGAATCACAACTTACTTGAGCAGAAACCCCTGAGAAGAAACTTTATAGAAACCAGTGCCAGGTAAGAAAACCTAAATTGTAATTAATGAAATGTTGGGGGCTCAGTGTGGTCGAGCCTAATAGTTAAAAATTCCAGGGGGACCTATTCATAGAGTGGCTCCCACACTTTTGTGAATTTTGCTATCAAGAGCTCAATCAGTGTCTCATAGTGAATATCAGAAAAATCTCCTCATGCTTCCATCAGGAAAGGGGCAGGGGAGGAACCATTTTTAAATACTCTAGAGCATTCTGTTCTTACAAGATCTGCCCTTAAGAGAAATTATTCTAACAGAACCTGACCTCCTGGGTTTTATTAGAGCTTAAACTAATGAAAAGAGAAAAATATCCAATTATAGCCAGCTTTAGCCTCTCACATGGGTGAAAGAAAATATCCAATTCCCAGCTTCTTCTTGCCACCATGCCCCACCTGTAGAGGTGGACGTGGGAGGAAATAAAAAGCATTGGTTAAGTTTACAGTCCAGAAACACTAAGTCATGAAAAACTTGAAAACCATTCGTAGGACTACAGAGTGCTTTCCTTTACCCCCACAATTTACCACTATATTACTAAAGGCAGAATGACCTTTTACCCAGTACATTATGTCCACCTTTCAACAAAAAAAATTTAGTATAAATTCCCTTTATACTAAAGGGAAAATAAACACAGTTTAAAGAGACTACACAAGCATCAAAATCAAAGTTAGCTATGGCAGGAATATTGGATTATCAAACAAGGAATTTTGAAAAACCTTTTATTGATATGCTAAGAGTTTTAATGAAAAAAGTAGATAACATGTAAGAACAAATTTTGTAGTAAACAGAGAGATGGAAAGTCTAAGAAAGAACTAAAAAGAAATGTTAGAGATCAAAAACACAGTAGAGCCACGAGAATACCTTTGTTGGGCTCATCACACAGGAGAGAATCTATGAGCTTCTGGATCTAACAATATAAACTTTCCAAAATGAAAATTATATTAATCATAGTGTGTTTTTTTTTTAATTCCTGATTTGGTAATCCCAACATTCCTGCCATATCTGACTCTGGTTCTCATGATTGTTTAGTCTCTTCAAACTGTGTTGCCTGCCTATACGAATCGATAATGTGATATACCACATAAACAGAATAAGAGATGAAAATCATATAGTTAGCTCGATAGGTGCAAAAAAAGCATTTGATAAAATTAAACATCCTTTCATTAAAAACTCTCAACAAACTGGATACAGAAGGAACATATCTCAACATGATAAAGTCCATACATAGCAAGTTCATATCAAACCTCTGAATACTGGAATCACACTGAATAATGGAAGTTTTTATTTAGGAATAATTAACATATAATGATATATTAGTATCAAGTGCACAACATAAAGATTCAGTATATGTAAATATAGTGAAATGATTACTACAATAAGTCTAATTAACGTCCATCACTACACATAGTTACAAATTATTTGGTCGTGATATGAACTTTTAAGATCTACTCTCTTAGCAACTTTCAAATATACAATATTAACTATAGTCACCATGCTGTACATTATACCCCCAGACAATATGATTTTATATATATGATCATGTATACACACACATACATATAAAATCCTAATGAATGCAACAACAACAAAAAATTATTAGAACTAATAAATGAATTCAGTAAATTTTCAGGGTATGAAATGAATATACAAAACCTATTCATTTAAATAATGAAGTATCTTTAAAGGAAAAAAATCCATTTATGATAAAAGAAAAAAGAATAAAATACTTAGGAATAAATTTAACCAAGGACATTAAAGATCTATACACCAAAAACTATAAGACATTGAAGAAAGAAATTGAAGAAGACACAAATAAATAGAAAGGTAATTCATGTTCATGCATCAGAAGAGTTAATGTTGTTAATATTGTCTATACTACTCAAAGCCATCTATAGATTTAACGCAATCCTTATCAAAATTCTAATGACATTTTCACAGAAATTAAAAAAAAAATTTATCCTAAAATTTGTATGGAATCACGAATGACCTCTATGTACCAAAAGCAATTTTGATAATAAAGTACAAAGCTAGAGGTATCACACTTCCTGATTTCAAACTATATTACAAAGCTATAGTAATCAAAACAGTATGGTACTGGCATAAGAACAGATATATTGATCAATGGAACAGAATTGAAAGCCCAGAAATAAACTTTCACTTATATGTTCAACTTCTTTTTGACAATAAAGTTTTGGGAAATAGGATAATCACATGCAAAAGACTAAAATTTGACTCTCGTTTTACACCACTCAAAAAAATAACTAAAACTGGATTAAAAACATAAATAAGGCCTGAAATTGCACAACTCTTGCAAGAAAACATAGGGAGAAGCCTCCTTGGCATTAGTCTTAATAATATCTTTTTGAATACGACACCAAAAGCACAAGTAGCAAAAGCAAAAATAAACAAGTGGAATTACATAAAACTAAAAAGCTTCTGCACAGAAAAAGAAACAATAAACAAAACAAAAAGGCAATCCGTGGAAAGGGAGAATATATTTTCAAGCCATATATCTCATAAGAAATTAATGTACAAAATATATAAAGAACTCACAATTCAATAGCAAAAAACAAAAGCAGTCTATGGCCATGCCACCCTGAACAAGCCTGATTCCCATCTGATCTTGGAAGCTAAGCAGGGTTGGACCTGGTTAGTATTTGGATGGGAGGCCACCTAGGAAGACCAGGTGCTGTAGGTGTAAAAAATTAAAAAAATAAGGTTTCTAAACTGACAAAGTCCTTGCAATCTGTGAGGTCAAGCAAGGGTTGCCTCACTTACAAAATAAATAAATAAATAAATAAATAAATAAGAATAAAAAAGCAAATAATCTGATTAAAAATAGGCAGAGGTCATGAAATAGAAATTTTTACAAATAAAAGACATCTAAATGGAACACAGGTATATGAAAATATGCTCGACATCACTAACCATGGAAATGCAAATCAAAATAAGAATGAGAATAGCTATTATGAAAAATACAAGAAATAAATGCTGGCAATGATGTGGAGAAAAGGGAACAGTTGTACACTGCTGGTGGGAATAGAAATTGGTACAGCCACTATGGAAAACAACATGGAGGTATCTCAAAAAATTAAAAATAAGATTAACATATAATCCAGCAATCCCACTTCTGAGTATACATCCAAAGAAAAACTAACATCACTATCTCAAAAAAATAGTATACTTTCATGCGCTCCTGTGTTTATTGCAGCATTATTCACAATAGCAAAAGCATTGAAACCACCTAAATGTCCATCAATGAATAAATAAAGAAAGTGGCAATCAAATATTATTTGGTTGTAAAAAAACGAAGGAAACCCTGCCATTTGTGACAGCATAGACATTTAGGATATTATACTATGTAAAATAAGTCAGACAAAGATATGTGAAATCTAAAAATCTTGAGCTCATAGGAACAAAGAGTGGATTGATGGTAACTAGAGGCTGGGGGATAGGGGGAAATGTGGAGATTTTGGTCAAAAGGTACAAACTTCCAGTTACAAAATAAATAAGTTATGAGGATCTAATGTACAGCATGGTGACTAAAGTTAACAATATTTTATCATATACTTAAAAGTTACTAAGAGAGTAAATCTTAAATATTTGCACCACAAAGAAAAAATAAGTATATGAGGTGATGGAGGTATTAACTAACCCTATTAATATAACTATTTTACAATATATACTTGCATTAAATCATCACATTGTACATCTTAAACTTACACAATATTTTATGTCTATTATATCTCAATAAAGTTGGTATAACATTATACCTAATTTTTTAAAGCCATGTCCAAAATCCAAAACACTGACAACTCTAAAGCCTGGCAAAGATGTGGAGGAATAAACCTCTCATTACTGCAGGTTGGAATGCAAAACTGTACCACCCTTTTGGAAGATATTTTGTCAGTTTCTTACAAAGCTAAAGATACTTTTTTCATATGATTTTTTACATGTGATTGAATTTAAAAGAAAGAGACATGTATTATTTATAGTTTAACAACCCAATTAAGATTGGATTATTCCACAATAAAATAATTTTTGTGTAATTCATTGTAGGAAAAAAATTTAGCCACTGTATGCTAGAAGTGCTTTTCAAAAACTGTTAACCTTTTTGAATGTCTCATAACAATGCCATTTTTAAATAGTCTAGTCTTCAAAGTAGAACAGTCATAGGTCTGAATATGTATCTATTTGATATATATTAGCGGGTTGATTAATATTCTTATTAAAATATTTACTCAATATTTCAGAGTATAAATTAATTGAATTGAACTGCTTTTGATAATAGTGAAATACTTTGTAGCAAACACATTTCCCATCAAAAACAACTAGAAAGCAACTAACAAGTTCAGAATTCTGGAGAGAACAAAATTTTACTGAAGTGATCCTGGCATAGAAGTAAACTATACTTTTCTCACAAGGCATGGATCAATTCTTCAGCTACATATGGCAGAGAGGCTAAGAAATGATCAGGAAGCATCCACTAAAAGGATTAGAATATGAGACAAGCTTTCGGCAGCCTTATAGGGTTGGGGAACCATAAATTCAGGGGTGACTAATCAACCAGGACCTCCAGGGCAATAATTTCAGAGATAAAGAAAGTGCTTTAAGGTAAATACGATATACTGAGTTGCTGAGGCATTTACTAATTTATAAGCAGCTTTGTGGCCAAAAGCTAAGAAAGTGAGCAGAATACTGGCTAAGAAGAGAACTTTCAGCATTTTCGTGAAGCAGGGTTAACATAAATTAGAGTCTGCCAAGGGATAGTGAAATTGGCATACACCCCAGACTTCTGCATAGAACTCTGGAAGTGCTACAGTTGAGGAATAAAGAAAAATCTGAACATGGATCTATCATAATACAATGTGAGCCTAACTTTGCATGCATTCAATCCAAAACTGAACTGAAGTAATTAATTAGAGTAATTAAACCTACTTTAGCTATATGTCAGAAAGCAACTAGATTTTCTTTCCAACAAGAGATAACATTGTTCAATATTTCTTCTAATGAACTTTACAAAGTTCCATAAACAATATCTGGTATTCAATCACAGATTACCAGCCATATTAAGTGAGAAAAGCAAAAGACTGAAAACCAAGGCAGGGGTGGAGGGGAATAGAGAAAGATACATAGGTGATCCAGTTATTAAAGTTTCATACACATGAATTTTAAAACAACTGTGGTTGATTTATTTTTAAAGGATGAAAAGATTAAAAGTAAGCCTGAAAAATGAGTCTATTTTAAAAAAAATTACATGAAAAAAAAAAACTAAAAATGCTAGATCTAAAACTAACATACTGAAAGATTTGTTTAGTAGTAGACATACAAAGTGCAAGAGAGGAGGTGACAAAGAAGATAAGTAAATAAAAATATTCAGATTGATGCATGGAAAGCAATACAGGATAGAAAGTAGAAAATATAGCTAAGGGACATGGATAATAAAAACATCTAATTGGAGACCCTGCAGGAAAATAGGATGGGAAGGGAAGAGAAATATTTGAGATACTAGTTAAATTTTTTTTAAGTGATAAAAAAGTTACAAATTTAAAACTCTCTAGAAACAATGTAGGATCAATAAAAAGAAAATCGCTTCCAGACATAACACAGTAAAGCTTTTGAAAACCAAATACCAAGAGAGAATCTTAAAAACAATCAGAAAAAATCTTACTGACAAAAGAGCAACAATAAGACTGACAGTTCTTTTTTCAATAGAAACAATGGAAACCAAAAGAAAATTAGACACTTTTAAAGTGCTAAACGAAAATAACTTTTAATCTAGAATTCTGTATTTAGCAAAATTAAATAATGAAATAAAGATGTTTTCAGGTTAAAAAATTATCACTAACAGATTAACATTAAAAAATTACTTAAAGGAGATTTTTAGGCAGAAAAATAATTCCAGATAAAATCAAACAAAAAAAAATTGTAGGAAGTAATGAATAAGAATAATAGAATAGCACATTATTGTCTAAAATGATGATAATGTATAGTGATGATTATGATGATGATAATGATTATTTGTTTTGGGAGTTTAAAATGTGGAATTTTACTAATTTATGTCAATAATACCACAAAAGGACAGTGTATTAAAAGGAGACAAAATGATATATCATACACAAAGTGGTAAAATTTATCTCAGGCTCTGTTAAACCAAGAATTCATGTTGTAATCTCCTGGACAATCATTAAAGATGAATAAAAAGTATATTTTATAAAAATAAGATAATAAAAGGCAAAAATGAAATATTAACAACTCAAACCCTGTAGTAATTAAAGGAAGAAAAGAAGCAAAAAGACCACAGAGCATTAAGAAATATTTGGGAACATTTTAAGATGAAAGATTTAAACTTAAGAGCACTTTAATTATTAAAGGCCTAAAGATTTCCAATTATTTGGAAGTCTCTTCTAAAACTGGATGTAAAGATATTCTGTAAATTAGTAATTATACTCATAGTCATATAACCCACAGAAATGTATAGGTACTCATGTCTAATGGACAAGAAGCTTTATAACGGCATTATTTGTAATAGCTGAAAACGGGTAACAATTGAAGTATCCATCAACAGTGAAATAGATACATTATAATAAATTCAATACATTACTATGCAGCAGATAAAATGAACAAACCACTGCTAGAGGAATCAAACAACTGAATCTCATAAACAAATGATATGAGAAAAAAGCCAAATATAAAAAGAGTATGTGATACATAATTATATTTAATTTAAAGAGTCAAAACTAATCTATGGCGTTTGACATCGGGATAATGGTTGATCTGGGGAAGATGGAGAAGTATTAACTTGGAAAGGTACTAGGCATTTTCTGGTGTGCTGGTTAATTTTCTATTTTTTGGTCTTGGTGATGATCATGTGTGATCCCTTCATGCAAATCCATTGAGTCATATATGTGTAATTTGTGTTTTCTTCCAGATGTTATTTTTGAATAAATACATTCATTTTTAAAATAAGTAATGAGAGGCTTTCAATGAAAATTTTAACATGGGGATTTTAGAAGTTAAATAAAATGAATTTAAAACTTTTAGTCACTATATCAATTTCCTTATTTCTAAAATATTATTTTTTTGCTTGTTGTCAAAATAACAAAAAGTTAGTCAAATTTTCCAATATGGATGTTTTCCAGAAAAATAACTTTCTTTTAACCTACTCTTTTAGCAAGTATTCATTCTCTCTTCTGCGTGAAACTTTAGGGGTGTCAATGAAAACAAAAATGTAAATGGCATAATAACACCCCAGTTTATGTGAAATGGGCATAAGGAGAAAATGTGCTTCAATTTTCTGTTTTAGTCTAGTTTAAGATCCATTAAGCATCTCCTCCAAGGATGATACATCATGTCAGTCTAGGAAACAATGTCCAAAGTGCTCAGTAAATTTTATGTCAGTTACTCTTAGTTATAAAATCACTTCCGGAGATGTATAAAAATTGTAAAATTTGAAACTTATTTTCAATATTTTAAATAAATTTTATTGGAACAATTCTATCTTATCTTTCTGCTGATAATATTTGAGAAGAAGTAATAAAACAAAAAACATATAGTGAAGAGCTCACATGTCAGGAGAACGATCCACAGCATTCTCCATGAACTGTTAGCCAGATTTCATCTTAAACTTCTGGGGCTGGTGCACATTTAAGTTCAAGATTACCACCAGGACTACTATATGATAGCAGCCTTGCAGGGTTTCTTGAGATGGGTCAAAAGAAGCGAGGCTGCACTTCCAGTGTACCACCTTTCACAGCAGATGTTAAATCCAAAATATCCTAGGGAAGCATTAAGTCACTTGTTCCATAGTTGGTAAAGAGATAATGTACAAGTTCTATCTCTTAACGACACCCTCTCCAAAACTTAAGGTCAGCTTTTAATGCTTGCTGAGTGTTAAAGTGCAGCTACAGCTGCTAACAAATCGCAAAAATTATATAATGTGTCTCTTTATAGAATGAGAAAAGCACTATGGGTTTGTAGAGGAGGAAATGTGTTTCCCTGGAACCTAAAATCTATTTGAAATTGACTTGAAACTCTTGCCAAGTGATTCCTGAAGTGAACTGAAATCTGGAAATAGGTATTTATAAAAACCTGAGTATTCATTTAGAAAAGAGGTTTGGGGACACTCAGAAAAGCATATGCTCTCACATTCTACACTTATACTCTGCAATAGTTTTTATGCTTCATATCTCAAGTTACTATCTTATTTCCAGTAAATCAATTGAACAACATTGGTTGAGGGCCAATTCTGAGCTGCCTTCTGATTGCCCTGTCATTTAAAAAGTTCACAAATCTGTGGAAGTTATAAAACAGTAAAAGCATTAAAGCATTGCACATCAGCATAATGAATACAAAACCAAACGCTAGACAATAAACACTAATGAAATCTTGGTTAAGGTGAATTCTAGGCAGAATAAAGAACACATCCAAAGACAAAGAGATAAAAAACTACCTTATCGTATTTGGGAGAGAGTAATGTAAAAGACTATTGGAAGTGGAAGTTATCTGTTTAGGAAGAAAGCTGTAAAATATAAAGAAAGCATTAAGGTACAAGAATGCCAGAACAAGCATTATGGACTCATTGTGGACTCATTTATATGGACATGCCTGACAGCAAAGTATTAAATAGACTAAATAGAGATGAAAAGAGCCCAAAATGGATGAGCCAGCTAGAACATTTGTCGAGTTGACTCAGGCATGTGGTCTAGAATACTATTAATATGAATTAATAAAAAAAGACATGTTGAAACTTTAAGACAAAATGTACAACAGGTGAAAGACAGAAATCACAGCCGAATGTACTAAATATGTGTAACACTTCGTTTATGTCCTTCATGTGTGTTGCAATAATATGGATATAATTCATAATATTATAAAGGTAGTTTTAAATTCTAATGACTAACTCAAAGAATTTGATTGGAAAAACTATGAGTTGTTCATGTAACTCTGTTTCTTTATGAAGACATTTGAAATTACGTAAATCAATAGGAAATCTTGAGGAGGGTAAGAAAGCAGAGAAAATCTTAGTGTTAATTCCAGTCCTTCCATTGACATAAGTTATTTTTAAAGTCTCACACTGTAATTTTTACCACATTCTGACAAGAAAATAATAATAATCACAAATAATATTTATGTAGCACTTATGTAGCAATCATGCTAAGTATTTAAATAAATCATTTCACTTATTCCTCAAAAAAAATCCCTTCTGGATAAAATCTAATTTATCTCCATATTAAAGGATACCAAATAGAAACTAAGAAAGATCATGAAACCTACCATAGTCATAAAGTTACTAAGTGGCAAACTGAAGAGACACAACCAGATCTGTTTATTGACAAAACTCTGCTCTTTACTATCTGCCCTGTCCTAAAACAATATTTTGTCAAGCACTCTTTGCTTGGAACAATTGAAAGACCATATGATAGGAGTTAAGATACCTGAGTTTTAAACTTTGGCCTGTCGCTAACTGGTTCTGTGACCATGCGCAAGTCTTGCTGGGTCACAATTTTCCTATACGTAAAATGAGGAGATGAGGGTACTCAGATTCCTTTAAGCAATAACATTATATGATGAAATGATATTTACCATATAATGAACTTTTCAGAACTCTAAGGATTTATAATTTGCACTTATTCTAGTTTTACTATTCAGAGAATAAGGAATTCTTTTTTCTCTTTACAGTAAAAGAGTTAAGGATGCTTATCACTTGCAACCTCAACTTCTAATTACTTGCCTTTGTAGTTGCGGATAAATACTTACTTGTTTTTGAAGCACATTATTTTTCCCTGCTCATTCTGCCTGTTGTAATTTATTCTAGATTTCATTATGTAGAATAGCTTTGCAGCTATGCTCTCAGCATTAATATTCAATCATGAGTTCTCACTGAAGCTTGTGATATCATATCAGTAAATCCATTTAATGTATAAACACATTTAGAAAGGACATATTTAGCATGGATTATACTGGCACACTACAATTAAGGTTCAATCCCTTCCAGAAAATTATAAATATGAGATAGTGCATGGTGAAGTTGGAAAAAGACTTTAAACTATGGTCTTTAATTTTAAAATCACAGATATGCATATATATTCTTTGCTACTTCCACATCTGGTAGTAATCTGAGTCACAACTTGCGTTTGCTTGCATTTGGCAGTAACTGTTTTCTTAAAATGTTAAGCATAAGCTTAATTTTTTAAAAGAAGAAAGCAAATAAAAATCCATAAATCTGGTGTTTTTTCCCAAAATATCAGGAATAACAAAATTTGATTCTTTATAAAACACGAACATCTAATATGTCTCATTATGATACACCACAACACTGGTGTTTCTTCTAATACATGTAAGTTTATATAATTTTTTAAAATCTTCTTCAAAACATGAGAAGTTAAGTGGCATCAAATTGAACACACATTTCATTTGCACTATGTGTTTCAAAATAAATGAGCAAGATAAAAAATCTCAATTCAAATAGTTGGAACAATTCATCTCTCTTTACATAAATTTAGGCATAAGGTGAGATGGAAATTTGCTTTCTCAAGTGAGTCTTTATCCCATTGTACATCTCAGCTTGAGCATCTTATTGGGTTTAATGTATACTTTAACATAATCTGAGTATATTAAGCTATATATTGTACATGTCCCATATATAGTAGCCGAATGACCTCAACGTATTTTTGACAAAAACAAACAAAAACATTAATCTGTTCTTACAGTGGAGAAATAACTGGCTTTGTTGGAGTTATTAAAAGTCTTTATATCTCCAACATAGTGCTCTCCTAAGGAATTTTCAATGGTAAGATTGCTATATGCCATTATTTCTTTTTTTTCTCCTAGACTTCTTTGAGAACAAAATCTGTACTGTGTAACTCAAGTAGAATGCATTCTTCAATTCAGCATCCCGCATTTCCACCGACACTTTATATAGCAATCTGAGCACACACTGCTATTGAGCATTCCCCCCCTCCACCCATTCTTTGCTGCAGTCCCATATAACTAAAATAACCTTTTGGGTGAATACTGAAGACAATACCTGTAGATCTTAAGACAAATTCTCCAGGGTACAGGGACCATATTTTCTAGTTTATTGAGCTGGAAGAATATGAAATGTGGATCAGATCCTAAGGTGAAGCCACAGACCCTGTGGTTTCCTGTGAGTTCCCAGCCTGTGCATGCCAGAGGACACCTTATGTGTACAGAGAATTAAAGCACTTATCTATTTCCCACATTTAGTCTTGTGGGAGACTTTTGGGAAATCATCATATCTTATTGAGCATTGGGGAACTCTGATGAGCAAAATTTCTGCCAGATCATGTGGTTGGGAGAGAGTAACTTCTCCTCTTGTTCTCACCTGGAGAGATCTGGGAACAGAGATCTCCAAGTCTCTCCACTACTTTCACACACACCCCTCTTCTAGCTTTTACGTCTATGTATAACTATTTGAAAATTAACCACTGTTAACAACATGGATGGATCTTGAGATAATCATGCTTAAGTGAAATAAGTAAGACAGAAAAAGTTGAGAACCATATGATTTAACTTATATGTGGGATATAAAACTGAAAGAACAAGACAAATAAAAATTCATAGACAAAGGCAACAGTTTAGTGGTTGCTAGAGGGGAAGGGGGTGAGCGGGAGGTAGGTAAGGATAAAAGGGGTCAAATATACGGTGATGAAAGGAGATTTGACTTTGAGTGGTGAACACATGATGCAATACACAGATAATGTATTATTGTACACTTCAAAACTATATAATTTTATTAACCGATGTCACTTCAATATATTTAATTTTTAAAAAGAAAATTAATCAGTTGGAAATCAAGACTCTTCTAAATAACTCATGTATCAAAGGGAAAACCAAACAAATTGCAGATCACTGGACATTACCACAAATAAATCTATTTCTTATCAAAACAAAAGAACATTTTACTCTATGTATTTATTAAGAACTTTGAATTTACTTAGCAATTTGAGACTATGAAGACCTCTGGAGCCAAGCATCTAAAACAGAGTTAAAAAGTGAGGATTTTCATAGTCCTAACCCTTACTGGCTTTCAAGAGATATCTGGAACAAAGTTTACTCAATCTAGAGAAGCCTGATCAAAAGAGCTTTGAACTTGAGGATACCAGACAAAGCTGATAGAAAGGTGGAATGCATTATAGAAGCAGATTAAGTTTCTGCATATTGAATGGTAGACTCCAATCAAGACAAGGATAAATTTTATATAAAATATATAACATATAATATATATGTCATATATGAATTTTACATTTATATTTTACTATTAATATGACAGGAACATCATCATGTGAAATACACTTAAATACAGTCATCTTTTATTTTTTGCTGACTTTTAGTCGTATAAAAATCTCAGGTTTTACATGTATTTTTCATTTTATCAATATAAGGTTTCTTTTGTTAAGGAAGACAGGTATAACATTTTCTTTTTAAAAAATTTGTTAGCTATACCTGCAACTTTTAAGTATTTAGACATTTACAATGTAGGCCTCATCATATGATCATATCAAAAGATGCAGAAAAAGCCTTCGACAAGATACAGCATCCATTTATGATCAAAACACTTGACAAAATCAGTATAGAAAGAAAGTACCATAATAAAGGCCATATATGACAAACTCTCAGCCAACATTACAGTAATGGTGAAAAACTAAAAACCTTCCCTCTAAGATCAGGAACAAGGCAAGGCTGTCACTAATGCCACTGCTATTCTATATAACATTGGAGGTCTTAGTGAGAGCAATCAAGCAAGAGAAAGATATAAGAGGCATCCAAATAGGAAACAAAGAATTCAAAGCGTCACTATTTGCAGATGACATGATTATCTATATAGAAAACACTAAAGACTGCACAAAAACACTACTAGAAAGAATAAGCAAATATAGTAAAGTCTCTGGATACAAATCAACATTTGAAAATCCATAGCTTTTCTATACTCTAATAATGAAGTGTCAGAAAAAGAAGTGAAAAAATAATTCCTTTTGAAATTGCAACATAAAGAATAAAATACTTAAGAATAAATCTAAAGAAACGTGAAGGACCTATATAATGAAAACTATAAGACCCTATTAAAGAATTGAAGAAGATACAAAGAAATGGAAAGATATTCATTGTTCTTGGATTGGAAGAATCAGCATAGTTAAAATGACCATATTACCTAAAGTATTATACAGATTCAATGCAATATCCGTCAGAATCCCATTGGCATTTTTTAAAGAAATAGAGCAAAAAATCATCAGATTTGTATGGAAGCACAAAAGATCCCGAATTGCCAAAGCCATCCTGAGAAAAGAGACCGGGGCTGGAGGCATCACTCCGCCCGACTTCAATCAAATTATACTACAAAGCGACGGTAATCAAAATGGCATGGTATTGGCAGCAAAACAGACACATGGACCAGTGGAACAGAATCAAGAGTCCAGAAGTAAACCCATGTTTATACAGGCAAATAATTTTTGACAAAAAAGCCAAAAACATACAGTAGAGAAAGGAAAGCCTCTTCAATAAATGGTGCTGAGAAAACTGGAAAGCCACCTGCAAAAGAATGAAACTAGACTGTTGTCTATCACCACACACCAAAATTAACTCAAAATGGGTTAAGGACCTATATATAAGACCTGAAACAATAAAATGCATAGAAGAAAACATAAGAACTAAACCCACGGACCTTGGACTTAAAGAGGATTTTATGAATTTGACCTCAAAGGCAAGGGAAGTAAAAGTTAAAATAAATGAATGGGATACATCAAAGGCTTCTGTTCAGCAAAAGAAATCATCAACAAGATAAAGAGACAACCATTTCAGTGGGAAAATATATTTGCAAGCGACGCCTCTGATAAGGGCCTAATATCCAAAATATACAAAGAACTCATACAACTCAATAACAAAAACAACAAAAAAAACAAATAATCTAATCAAAAAATGGACAAAAGATCTGAACAGACATTTCTCCCTAGAGGACATACAAACGGCCAACAAATATATGAAAAGATGCTCAACATCTCTAGCTCTTAGGGTAATGCAAATCAAAACCACAATGAGATACCATCTCACACCTGTTAGAATAGCTATAATCAACAGGACAAGGAATAACAAATGTTGGAGAGAATGAGGAGAAAAAGCAACCCTCATATACTGCTGGTGGGACTGCAAATTGGTACAGCCACTATGGAAAATAGTATGGAGATTCCTCAAACTATTAAGAGTTGATCTACCATATGATCCAGCAATCCTTCTACTGGGAATTTACCCCAAAGACTTGAAAACCCATGTCTGAAAAGATATTTGCACACCGATGTTCATAGCAGCATTATTCACAGTGGCCACGATATGGAAGCAACCAAAGTGTCCTATGATAGATGATTGGCTAAAGAAGCTGTGGTACATATATACAATGGAATATTACTCAGCCATAAGAAGAAATGAAATACTGCCATTTTGCAACAACATGGATGGACCTTGATATAATCATGCTAAGCGAAATGAGCCAGACAAAAAAAGTTGAAAATCACATGATATCACATATGTGGGAAATAAACCTAAAAGCAACAAATGAACAGGACAAACAGAGACTCAGGGACATGGACAATGGACTAGTGGGCGTTGCTTGCAAATATATTACCAGAGGGTAGGGGGTGGGGGAGGAAGGGAGAGGTACATGGAGTAAAGGGTGTCAATATAGGGTTTGGCAGGAAGGTGAAGTGGGTAAAGGGGATCAAATATATGGTAGCTGAAGGAAACTGGCCTTTGGGTTGTGATTGTAAATCACACAATAGAATATATAGATGTCAAATTATAATGTGCACCTGAAATTATATAATGTATTAATCGATGTTACCCCAATAAACATTAAAATGAATGAATGAATGAATGAATGAATAAATAAATAAGCAAGCAAGCAAGCAAGTAAGTAAGTAAGTAAGTAAGTAAAATGTGGGCCTCCATTTGTACTCTCGTAGCAGGCCTTGAAAATATACTATTTTTTTCAGTCGAAATCTTTTCAGAGAATACAAAAAATATGTGTATTTTGTATGGCTTACAGGTAATATTTTAAATGAAGTAAAAGCTTTCCTTACCCACCACCACTATTACCAGAATATAACTCAGATATTAAGCCAGTAACAAGTACAATAAAGAGAAAGCAGAAATCAGTACTCAGTCTTTATTTTTATTTACATGTCTGTTTTTAGACTTTGTTCCTAATGATGGGCTTTATCTTATAATTATAAGTGCAGGAGAATAAAATATTTGTTTTAAAATTTATTTCTTCAAAAAAAATTTATATAAATGAAACCTAATGTTGGCAAATGGGTTTTATCCAATATAGATTTCTAAAATGAGATTTAAAAAAAAATTATTTTATTAGTTTCAAGTATATAGTACTTTGGTTAGATATTTATATAGTTTATAAAACGATCCCCCTAATTACTTCTTCTCTCTTCTGGCTCTCCACCTAGCCATTACATTATTGCTAACTGCATTAATGTTATATAATGCTCATAAAAACAATTTGAATTCTACAAATAGTGTTTAAAGAAGCAGTTGTCATCACTGCAGTATAATTTTACTGTGATTGTAATATTGGAATTTTTTTAGAAAGCTGAAAGCACACTAAAAAACTTCATAATGCTCTCTATGGAAAAGTATGTTATAGGAATCCCATGAAATCTAATTCAACATGTCTATAAAAATAAAGTCACAAAAACATTCCTCTCCTTTGAAAACAGAACAGGCCCATATGTCAGAAGTGCAATGCCTCAATCATAAAGATTGCAGCCTTTCTATACCACATGTGGAAAGAACATCTGTCCACAAACTGCTTGATTAACATTTCTTAAGACATCAGAAATTGCCTGTGGTAAGGACTTCAGTCTACCAGCACCCATATCCACCAGAGAAAATGTCAAAAGGTGCAGTGATCAAGCATATATTACATATGTTCAACAATATTAATCCTAGAAATTTCAACTAAACTCCTAAATTAGGGAGGAAACAAATTCAAATCAGCTTGGGTAGAATTCAACTATTAATAGATAAAATGAAAAAACACATTTGGTTTCTTTCCATCATCACTCATTTGAGAGGTAATAATCTGGCTCAGAATTAAGTGACAAGATGAATATCAAATGTCATTTCAGGAATTTGCCAAATTACGAATTCCTTTATAGAATATGAGTATTACTTCACGTTTTTGGCCATAAATGGATGGCAAGTTTTAAAAGCTACTTCATAAATAATACTTTTTTTTTCTTTAAAATGTTTTGGTAAAATTAGAAACTAGCACTGTTCTATTATCTAACTATAATACCCCTCAAATAGCATAAAGTAAAGAGGGTACAGCATGCCTGGTACACCTAAACAATAATTTTTTGTTTGCATATTTACAGAGAAAAAGTCTTTTTAGTAACTTCTTGGTTAAAAACAGTTTGGAAGATAAATAATAGATAATTGCACTGCCTCAGGAGAGTTGGCTTTCCAGCAATACATTTATAGAAAATTCTACAAAATGAATTTGACCAATTTATAATTACATATAGCAAATGGGAAGAACTACATGAGTCAAGCCACTTACCAGGACATATCTCATATTTGAAATAGTTAATAGCAGCATGAAGTTCAGTGTAAACACCCACACTTTTTGAAAAGTCGATTCAATTTAATTTTTAATATCTGGAAAGTGCTAGTTCTCTTCCTCATCTGTTTTTTAGAGGCTGCAGAAAAACAAGTGCTATGCTTGTGTAAATGTGGACACAGTTTATTTGTCAGTGGTAGGTTCATACTTCTATTCCTGTCAATTTCCGATAGTGTCTTTCATCTTGGCATAATTTTGTTATAGGAATAACAGATGGTTAGAGTTTCATGTATGCCATTGTTGTTGGCTATAAAGCTGTTTTTCTTAAAACACAAAAAAGATAGGAAATATACTGTTTTGCTTGGATAAAGGTAATCAAATGTTTAAACATAACAAAAACAATCTTGATTGGAATCTATTTTCTTATGTAACAGAAATAAAATGGACAAATATCACAGAAAAATAACAGCTTAAGCCACCCTCATGATACTGCCTGAGAAGAGCCTGTGCCTCTGACATGAAAGATGCAGCTACACAGTGAAATGGCTCTGTGGCTGTTAGATTGATAGTGTTGCCACAGATAACTTGCCAGACTCAGGAATAGCATGAAGCCAAGGAGAGGACGCCACAGTCAATCCTGTGAGCCATCTGTAAGAGGAAAATATTGTGAAGAATTATAGAAGTTGTTAAAAAAAATGTGGGGATAATTGGGGGGAAAACAGTGAGCTGAGAAAATGTAGTACGATTTAAAGAAAATATTTTTTATAGGGTGTGGAACATGTTTGTGTGCATTTTTGTGTCTATGTCTGTGTGTGTGTATATGGGCATGGTGTGTGAGCTGTGTGTCAGGTGTGTGTTATCTGTGAATTATCTACCCTAGTATCAAACACATACTGGGAATATGTGGCTATGCTGCTTTTGGCAACACAAAATTAGTCTTAATGTTTAAGCATGTATTTTTGCAGTTGTTCTTTGTAAAGAAGTAAAACTGTCATTATTTGAAGATAATTTTTTAGAGAGAACCCTAAAGATTCCACCAAAAAAAAAAACCGTTAAAACTAATAAATAAATTTAGTAAAGTAGCAGGAAACAAATTAAAATTCAGAAATTGGTTGCATTTTTATACACCAGCAACTACCAGAAAGAGAAATTAAGAAAAAAACTTTCTTTACAATTGCATTGAAAAGAATAAAGTACTTAGGAATAAATTTAGCCAAGGAGATAAAAGACCTGTACTTGGAAAACTATAAGATATTGAAGAAAGAAGCTGAAGAAATAGATGAAAGGACATACTGTGCTCATCAATAGGAAGAGTTAACATCATTAAAATGCCCATACTACCTAAAAAAATCTACGTAGTCAATACAATTCCTATTAAAATACCAATGACATTTTTTATAAAACTAGAACAAATAAGCCTAAATTTTATATGGAACCACAAGAGAACTCAAAAAGCCACAAAGATCTTGAGAAAGAACAAAGTTGGAGGTATCACGCTACCTGATATCAAACTATATTATAGGGTTATAGTAAACAAAACAGCATGATGTTGGCATAAAAACAGACACATAAACCAATGGAACAGAATAGAGAGCCCAGGAATAAACCCACACCTATATGGTCAATTAATCTATAACAAAAGAGGCAAGAATACACAATGGGGTAATGACAGCCTCTTCAATAAATGGTATTAGAAAAACTGGACACATATATGCAAAATAATAAAACTGGATCACTTTTTATACCATACACAAAAATAAACTCAAGACAAGTTAAAGACTTAAATGTAAGATCCAAAACCATAAAACTCCTAGAAGAAAACACATAGGTAGTAAACTGTTTGACATCGCTCTTAGTAATATTTTTTT
>NW_024352785.1:13867449-13885383 GCF_902729225.1 Pteropus medius | reverse complement strand
AACTGCACAGCAGCATGTCTGAGCATGGGATCTGCACATAAGAGCTACCACAGGTCAGAACCCTGGGAGTCGGGTGGTGGACTGGGAGAAATAAAGAAGCTGACCTTGGCAGCTGGAGCTCTCTGTAGGAAGAGAGGGAGGGGAGAAGGTACGGCGAGTTCCCTGAACAGTCCTGTCTGAGTTTGTGAGTTCCATGCAGCCAGTGGCAGGGCCCAATCATCAGGGCAGAAAGCAGAGAAGCAGATGGCAGAGAAACAACAGTTGATTTTTACCAGCTCCAGCAACCGAGGCTGAGCTGCAGCCCCCAAACTCCAACCCAGAGGGCCCTTCCCCCATACCTTCTGAGACCGACCACTGCGGAGCCCCAGGTTAATCTGAGCAAATGCTACCCAAACTGTTGCTAACATTGACAAGGACTGAAACCGAGAGTAGCAAGTGTGATTAAAATCTACAAGAAAACAAAAGACTTTAAGCTCTATATAAAGCAAGGATCCAAGAGGCTTAGACACCACCTACTTGAAACCAAAGGAAAAGTATCTTCTTTAGCCTCTTTGCAACAGGCTAAAGAGACACCTTTATATAATAAATCTTTCTGGTAAAACAACAGAATACACTTCCATTAACACAAGGCATCTCAAAAAGAAGAAAAATCTCCAGAAAATGAGCTCACAGACATAGAAATATGCGACTTAAGTGACAGAGAATTTGGGATGGTACTACTGAAAAAACTCAGTGAGTTCCAAAATGAGTCATATCAACAATTTCAGAAATTGCAAAAACAGCTAGATTAGCAGATCAAGGAGAATGAAACTCTCAAAAAGAATCAAATAGAACTTCTGGAGATCAAAAACACAGTGCAAGAATTGAAAAATGAAATAGCAAGCTTGGGAAATAGAGTCGACCAAATGGAGGAAAGGATCAGTGATGTTGAAAACAGAAATCTAGAAATGCATCAGAAGGAAGGAGAGAGAAACAAAAGAATGAAAAATAATGAGAGAGAAATACAAGAACTAGCTGATACCATCAGGAGATGAAACATAAGAATAATGGGCATTACCAAATGTGAGGAAAAGGAACAGGGACTAAAAGCATTTTCAGACAAATAGTGGACAAGAATTTCTCAAATCTAAGAAATGAGCTGGAGCTTGGAATTCAAGAAGTCAACAGAACATCCAATTATCTCAACCCAAAAAGGCCTTCACCAAGACACATTGGATTAAAGTTATCAAAAATCAGTGACAAAGATAGAATTCTCAGGGCAGCTAGGAAGAAGAAAACGGTATCTTATAAAGGAACACCCATTAGATTATCCTTGGACTTCTCAGCACAAATCTTACAAGCCAGAAAGGAATGGAATCAAATATTTAAACTATTAAGTGAAAGGAACTACCAGTCTAGAATAATGTATCTAGCTAAGCTCTCCTTTAGATATGAAGGAGAAATTAAGAGTTTTCCAAACATATAAAAATCAAAGGAGTTCTCCACTACAAGGCTTGCACTACAGGAAATACTGAAAGTGGTCATATCATCTAAAACAAAATGACAAAAAAAAAACACAAACAAAAAAAAACCATAATTAGTAGTAAAGTGACTATCGGGCAAATAGAAGCAGAGGAGTGCAACCCTTACTAGGAACAGGGCATTATAAGCTTAAATAATAAGAGAATTGCTATAGCAAGATAGTAATGAACATTCGGCATACACAGGGACAAATCGAGACAATAACGACTGAATTTGAAGATCCAAATTTGCAAAGGGAAATGGCAATAAGGCACACGCAGAAGAAAATGGATGATGGTGTATATATATATTCATACTTGTAATCACACACAGAAGATTCAGAACTAAAGTATATAACATAAAAAAAGAAGAACCAGAGAGAAAACCCACAAAAGCCAACCAAAATAAAGAAAACAGAAACACAAGGACAAGGAAGCAATGGAAACACTGAACTACCAGAAAGCAAAAGATAAAATGACTATAAGAAGACCTCATGTTTCAAATCATCCTAAATGTAAATAGACTGAACTCACCAATAAAAAGGCACAGAGTTGCAGAATGGATCAAAAAACAAAACCCAACCATATCCTGCCTCCAGGAGACACATCTCAGCTCCAAAAACAAATATAGACTCAAAGTGAAAGGGTGGAAAATGACATTTTAAGCAAATGGCATTCAGAGAAAAGTGGGAGTAGCGGCACTAATATCAGATAAAATAGACTTCGAAATAAAAAAGGTAAAGAAAGATTCTGAGGGATACTTCATAACATTAAAAGGAATCATGCACCAAGAAGATATAACACTCATTAATATCTATGCTCCCAATCAGGGAGCCCCGAAATATATAAAGCAATTACTAACAGAACTAAAGGGAGAAAAAGGTCAAAACACTATTATAATAGGGGACCTAAATAAAGCACTGTCGGATATGGACAGGTGATCCAAACAAAAAGTCAATAAGGAAATAACATCCTTAAATGACATATTACACTGACTGTACATAATTGACATTTACATTCCATCCCAAAACAGCTGCTTACACATTCTTCTCTAGTGCACATGGAACATTCTCAAGAAAACACCACATACTAGGACATAGAGATAGCCTCAACAAATACAAGAGGGTTGAAATCATACCAACCATATTCTTTGATCATAATGCCTTGAAACTAGAGATCAACTGCAAAAATAAATCAGGAAGAAACACAAATACATGCAGATTAAACAACATGCTACTGAAGAATAACTGGGTCAGAGAAGAAATAAAAAGAGGGATCAAGAGATACGTAGAAACGAATGATAATGATAGTACAACATATCAAAACTTTTGGGACAAGGCAAAAGCGATCATAAGAGGAAAGTTCATATCATTACAGGCCTACCTCCAAAAACAAGAACGAGCCCAAATAAACAATCTAATGCTTCATCTTAAAAAACTAGAAAATGAAGAACAAATGAAGCTTAAGTCAGCAGAAGGAAAGAAATAATCAAAATTGGAGCAGAAATAAATGAAATTGAAAACAACAACAACAAAAAAGATAGAAAAAAATAAATACAACAAAGAGCTGGTTCTTTGAGAAGGTTAATAAATTGACAAACCCCTGGCTAGACTCACTAAAGAAAAAAGAGAAAGGACACAAAAACAAAATCAAGGATGAAAGAGGGGAAATTATGACAGACACCTCAGAAATACAAAGGATCATACAAGAATACTATGAAAAAGTATATATCGAATTTAATAACCTAGAAGAAATGGACCAGTACTTAGAAAAAGACAACTTTTGTAGACTGAATCAAGAAGAACTGGAAAATTTAAATAGACCAATCAGCAGTATGGAAAATAAAACAATCATTGAAAATCTACTAAAAAGTAAAAGTCCAGGACCAGATGGCTTCAGCAGTGAATTCTACTTAACAGTCAAAGAAGATTTACTACCTATTCTCCTCAAACGCTTCTAAAAAATCAGAGGAGGCAATATTTCCAAACTCATTGTATGAACCCAGTAATACCCTGATGCCAAAATCTGGTAAAGATAAGACAAAAAAAGAAAACTACAGACCAATATCTCTCATGAACACAAATGCAAAAGTTCTAAATAAGATATTAGCGAACCGAATACAGCAACATGTTAAAAAGATTATCCGCCATGATCAAGTGTGCATCATCCCAGGGGCATAGGGACAGTTCGACATAAGCAAATCAATTAATGTGATACACCACATAAACAAATTAAAAAATAAGAATTATATGATCATATCAACAGATGCAAAAATGCCTTCGACAAGATACAGCATCTATTTATGATCAAAATACTTAACAAAATTGATATAGAAGGAAAGTACCTTAACATAATAAAAGCTACCTATGACAAACTCTCAGCCAACATTGTACTTAATGGTGAAAAACTAAAAACCTTCCCTCTAAGATCAGGAACAAGGCAAGGCTGTCCACTATCACCAATGTTGTTCAATACAACATTAGAAGTCCTAGCGAGTGTGAACAGACAAGAGAAAGATATAAGAGGCATCCAAATAGGAAACAAAGAAGTCAAACTGTCACTATTTGCAGATGACATGATTCTCTATATAGAAAACACTAAAGACTCCACAAGAAGTGGAGAAAGACTCCACACTACTAGAAACAATAAGCTAATAGAATAAAGTTTCTGGATACAAAAATCAATGTTCGAAAATCCATAGCATTACTTTAATAATGAAGTCAGAAAAAGAAGTGAAAAAAATAATTCCTTTTGATATTGCAACATAAAGAATAAAATACTTAAGAATAAATCTAAAGAAACGTGAAGGACCTATATAATGAAAACTATAAGACCCTATTAAAGAATTGAAGAAGATACAAAGAAATGGAAAGATATTCATTGTTCTTGGATTGGAAGAATCAGCATAGTTAAAATGACCATATTACCTAAAGCATTATACAGATTCAATGCAATATCCGTCAGAATCCCATTGGCATTTTTTAAAGAAATAGAACAAAAAATCATCAGATTTGTATGGAAGCACAAAAGATCCCGAATTGCCAAAGCCATCCTGAGAAAAGAGACTGGGGCTGGAGGCATCACTCCGCCCGACTTCAATCAAATTATACTACAAAGCGACGGTAATCAAAATGGCATGGTATTGGCAGCAAAACAGACACATGGACCAGTGGAACAGAATCAAGAGTCCAGAAGTAAACCCATGTTTATACAGGCAAATAATTTTTGACAAAAAAGCCAAAAACATACAGTAGAGAAAGGAAAGCCTCTTCAATAAATGGTGCTGAGAAAACTGGAAAGCCACCTGCAAAAGAATGAAACTAGACTGTTGTCTATCACCACACACCAAAATTAACTTAAAATGGGTTAAGGACCTATATATAAGACCTGAAACAATAAAATGCATAGAAGAAAACATAAGAACTAAACCCACGGACCTTGGACTTAAAGAGGATTTTATGAATTTGACCTCAAAGGCAAGGGAAGTAAAAGTTAAAATAAATGAATGGGATACATCAAAGGCTTCTGTTCAGCAAAAGAAATCATCAACAAGATAAAGAGACAACCATTTCAGTGGGAAAATATATTTGCAAGCGACGCCTCTGATAAGGGCCTAATATCCAAAATATACAAAGAACTCATACAACTCAATAACAAAAACAACAAAAAAAACAAATAATCTAATCAAAGAATGGACAAAAGATCTGAACAGACATTTCTCCCTAGAGGACATACAAATGGCCAACAAATATATGAAAAGATGCTCAACATCTCTAGCTCTTAGGGTAATGCAAATCAAAACCACAATGAGATACCATCTCACACCTGTTAGAATAGCTATAATCAACAGGACAAGGAATAACAAATGTTGGAGAGAATGAGGAGAAAAAGCAACCCTCATATACTGCTGGTGGGACTGCAAATTGGTACAGCCACTATGGAAAATAGTATGGAGGTTCCTCAAACTACTAAGAGTTGATCCACCATATGATCCAGCAATCCTTCTACTGGGAATTTACCCCAAAGACTTGAAAAACCATGTCTGAAAAGATATTTGCACACCGATGTTCATAGCAGCATTATTCACAGTGGCCACGATATGGAAGCAACCAAAGTGTCCTATGATAGATGACTGGCTAAAGAAGCTGTGGTACATATATACAATGGAATATTACTCAGCCATAAGAAGAAATGAAATACTGCCATTTTGCAACAACATGGATGGACCTTGATATAATCATGCTAAGCGAAATGAGCCAGACAAAAAAAGTTGAAAATCACATGATATCACATATGTGGGAAATAAACCTAAAAGCAACAAATGAACAGGACAAACAGAGACTCAGGGACATGGACAATGGACTAGTGGGCGTTGCTTGCAAATATATTACCAGAGGGTAGGGGGTGGGGGAGGAAGGGAGAGGTACATGGAGTAAAGGGTGTCAATATAGGGTTTGGCAGGAAGGTGAAGTGGGTAAAGGGGATCAAATATATGGTAGCTGAAGGAAACTGGCCTTTGGGTTGTGATTGTAAATCACACAATAGAATATATAGATGTCAAATTATAATGTGCACCTGAAATTATATAATGTATTAATCGATGTTACCCCAATAAACATTAAAATGAATGAATGAATGAATGAATGAATAAATAAATAAGCAAGCAAGCAAGCAAGTAAGTAAGTAAGTAAGTAAGTAAAATGTGGGCCTCCATTTGTACTCTCGTAGCAGGCCTTGAAAATATACTATTTTTTTCAGTCGAAATCTTTTCAGAGAATACAAAAAATATGTGTATTTTGTATGGCTTACAGGTAATATTTTAAATGAAGTAAAAGCTTTCCTTACCCACCACCACTATTACCAGAATATAACTCAGATATTAAGCCAGTAACAAGTACAATAAAGAGAAAGCAGAAATCAGTACTCAGTCTTTATTTTTATTTACATGTCTGTTTTTAGACTTTGTTCCTAATGATGGGCTTTATCTTATAATTATAAGTGCAGGAGAATAAAATATTTGTTTTAAAATTTATTTCTTCAAAAAAAATTTATATAAATGAAACCTAATGTTGGCAAATGGGTTTTATCCAATATAGATTTCTAAAATGAGATTTAAAAAAAAATTATTTTATTAGTTTCAAGTATTAGTACTTTGGTTAGATATTTATATAGTTTATAAAACGATCCCCCTAATTACTTCTTCTCTCTTCTGGCTCTCCACCTAGCCATTACATTATTGCTAACTGCATTAATGTTATATAATGCTCATAAAAACAATTTGAATTCTACAAATAGTGTTTAAAGAAGCAGTTGTCATCACTGCAGTATAATTTTACTGTGATTGTAATATTGGAATTTTTTTAGAAAGCTGAAAGCACACTAAAAAACTTCATAATGCTCTCTATGGAAAAGTATGTTATAGGAATCCCATGAAATCTAATTCAACATGTCTATAAAAATAAAGTCACAAAAACATTCCTCTCCTTTGAAAACAGAACAGGCCCATATGTCAGAAGTGCAATGCCTCAATCATAAAGATTGCAGCCTTTCTATACCACATGTGGAAAGAACATCTGTCCACAAACTGCTTGATTAACATTTCTTAAGACATCAGAAATTGCCTGTGGTAAGGACTTCAGTCTACCAGCACCCATATCCACCAGAGAAAATGTCAAAAGGTGCAGTGATCAAGCATATATTACATATGTTCAACAATATTAATCCTAGAAATTTCAACTAAACTCCTAAATTAGGGAGGAAACAAATTCAAATCAGCTTGGGTAGAATTCAACTATTAATAGATAAAATGAAAAAACACATTTGGTTTCTTTCCATCATCACTCATTTGAGAGGTAATAATCTGGCTCAGAATTAAGTGACAAGATGAATATCAAATGTCATTTCAGGAATTTGCCAAATTACGAATTCCTTTATAGAATATGAGTATTACTTCATGTTTTTGGCCATAAATGGATGGCAAGTTTTAAAAGCTACTTCATAAATAATACTTTTTTTTTCTTTAAAATGTTTTGGTAAAATTAGAAACTAGCACTGTTCTATTATCTAACTATAATACCCCTCAAATAGCATAAAGTAAAGAGGGTACAGCATGCCTGGTACACCTAAACAATAATTTTTTGTTTGCATATTTACAGAGAAAAAGTCTTTTTAGTAACTTCTTGGTTAAAAACAGTTTGGAAGATAAATAATAGATAATTGCACTGCCTCAGGAGAGTTGGCTTTCCAGCAATACATTTATAGAAAATTCTACAAAATGAATTTGACCAATTTATAATTACATATAGCAAATGGAAAGAACTACATGAGTCAAGCCACTTACCAGGACATATCTCATATTTGAAATAGTTAATAGCAGCATGAAGTTCAGTGTAAACACACACACTTTTTGAAAAGTCGATTCAATTTAATTTTTAATATCTGGAAAGTGCTAGTTCTCTTCCTCATCTGTTTTTTAGAGGCTGCAGAAAAACAAGTGCTATGCTTGTGTAAATGTGGACACAGTTTATTTGTCAGTGGTAGGTTCATACTTCTATTCCTGTCAATTTCCGATAGTGTCTTTCATCTTGGCATAATTTTGTTATAGGAATAACAGATGGTTAGAGTTTCATGTATGCCATTGTTGTTGGCTATAAAGCTGTTTTTCTTAAAACACAAAAAAGATAGGAGATATACTGTTTTACTTGGATAAAGGTAATCAAATGTTTAAACATAACAAAAACAATCTTGATTGGAATCTATTTTCTTATGTAACAGAAATAAAATGGACAAATATCACAGAAAAATAACAGCTTAAGCCACCCTCATGATACTGCCTGAGAAGAGCCTGTGCCTCTGACATGAAAGATGCAGCTACACAGTGAAATGGCTCTGTGGCTGTTAGATTGATAGTGTTGCCACAGATAACTTGCCAGACTCAGGAATAGCATGAAGCCAAGGAGAGGACGCCACAGTCAATCCTGTGAGCCATCTGTAAGAGGAAAATATTGTGAAGAATTATAGAAGTTGTTAAAAAAAAAATGTGGGGATAATTGGGGGGAAAACAGTGAGCTGAGAAAATGTAGTACGATTTAAAGAAAATATTTTTTATGGGGTGTGGAACATGTTTGTGTGCATTTTTGTGTCTATGTATATGGGCATGGTGTGTGAGCTGTGTGTCAGGTGTGTGTTATCTGTGAATTATCTACCCTAGTATCAAACACATACTGGGAATATGTGGCTTTGCTGCTTTTGGCAACACAAAATTAGTCTTAATGTTTAACCATGTATTTTTGCAGTTGTTCTTTGTAAAGAAGTAAAACTGTCATTATTTGAAGATAATTTTTTAGAGAGAACCCTAAAGATTCCACCAAAAAAAAAAACCGTTAAAACTAATAAATAAATTTAGTAAAGTAGCAGGAAACAAATTAAAATTCAGAAATTGGTTGCATTTTTATACACCAGCAACTACCAGAAAGAGAAATTAAGAAAAAAACTTTCTTTACAATTGCATTGAAAAGAATAAAGTACTTAGGAATAAATTTAGCCAAGGAGATAAAAGACCTGTACTTGGAAAACTATAAGATATTGAAGAAAGAAGCTGAAGAAATAGATGAAAGGACATACCGTGCTCATCAATAGGAAGAGTTAACATCATTAAAATGCCCATACTACCTAAAAAAATCTACGCAGTCAATACAATTCCTATTAAAATACCAATGACATTTTTTATAGAACTAGAACAAATAAGCCTAAATTTTATATGGAACCACAAGAGAACTCAAAAAGCCACAAAGATCTTGAGAAAGAACAAAGTTGGAGGTATCACGCTACCTGATATCAAACTATATTATAGGGTTATAGTAAACAAAACAGCATGATATTGGCATAAAAACAGACACATAAACCAATGGAACAGAATAGAGAGCCCAGGAATAAACCCACACCTATATGGTCAATTAATCTATAACAAAAGAGGCAAGAATACACAATGGGGTAAAGACAGCCTCTTCAATAAATGGTATTAGAAAAACTGGACACATACATGCAAAAGAATAAAACTGGATCACTTTTTATACCATACACAAAAATAAACTCAAGACAAATTAAAGACTTAAATGTAAGACCCAAAACCATAAAACTCCTAGAAGAAAACACATAGGTAGTAAACTGTTTGACATCGCTCTTAGTAATATTTTTTTAAAATATCTCCTTGGGAAAGGAAAACAAAAGAAAAAATAAACAAATGAGACTACATCACACTAAACAGTTTTTTCACAGCAATGGAAACCATCAATAAAATGAAAATATAATCCACTAAATTGGGAAATATATTTGCTAATAATACATCAAATAAGGGATTAATATCCTAAATATAAAAGGAACTCATACAACTTAACACCAAGAAAACCAAACAATCCGATTGAAAAAGGGGCAGAGGACCTAAACAAACATTTCTCTAAAGAGGATATACAGATGATCATCAGACATATGAAAAGACACTCAACATCACTAATTATCAGGGAAATGAAAATTAAAACTACAACGAGAAATCATCTCACACTTGTCAGAATGGCTATCATCAATAAATTAAAAAACGAGTGTTAACAAGGATGTGGAGAAAAGGAAACTCTCATGCACTGTTGGTGGAAATATGTAATATATATAATAGAATATTACTCAGCCATAAAAAAATGAATTCCCGCCATTTGCAATGACATGGATGGACTAAGTGAAATAAGTCAGACAGAGAAATACAAATACCATATGATTTCACTTATATGTGGAATCTAAAAAACAAAATAAACAAAACAGAAACAAACTCAGATGGTTGCCAGATGAGAGGGGGATTGGGAGGATGGGTGAAAAAGGTGAACAGGTTAAGAAGTACAAAAAATAGTTACAAAATAGTGATGAGGATGTAAATTATATCATAAGGAATACAGTCAATAATACTGTAATAACTATGTATGGTGTCAGGTGGGTACTAGATTTAAAGGGTAATCACTTTGTAAGTTATATAAATGTCTAATCTCTATATAGTACATCTAAAACTAATATAATATTGTATGTTAATTGTACCTGAAAAGGAAAAATATATATATTTTAAATCTGCCTGTAATTAAAGTGTGTAGCAAAAAAGTCCTGAATCAATGCATTTCCAAAGTCAAATTGAAGGAAAAAGAGAAATGGAATTCTGTGTGATTATACAATCTGGAATGGAGGGATTGTGTCATAGTTGCATAACAGAGAAGTGGGTGGGATAGGCATTTTGGAAAGAAGTGGAGAAAGGCCTGGTTGCTGGGCATTGTGCAGAAACAGAGCTAAGAGAATGAAATGCCTGTGATGGCAGAGGCAAAAAAGGATTCAGGGAAAGTAAAATGTCCCATACAATATTTAGGTTGAGCTGTATATGTGTGTGTGAATATATATGTATATATGTGAATTCATATATTTCACATATATACTGAAGATTTCATAGAGGATGCATTTCTCCCTCAGTTCCTTTATGAAGTCTTCAGTAACACCTACACAGCGCTCCAATGTTTCTAGAGTGAACTCACTGGACATATCTTAAACTAGTCCTACGATAAACTAAACCTCAGGACTAACATTTTTTGGAAACATAATTTTACTAGAAAAATTAAACTTTAATGTTTATTTTCCAAATATTATTTTTTAAATAGTCGTTGAACAGTTCCAGCAGTGTCCAATTTTCAACTGTGGGATTTCATTTTGGATATTTTCATGTACCTTACAGTAACTGAACCAAATACATGAATCCTCATGTGGTGTCCCATAAGCTAATATTTTAGGCAAAGAGGAATGTGAAAACTGAATAATGACTGTTTTGAATTTCCGATTAAGATGTCACCATCTGTTCACACTCTCAACACATTATGTCTGTCCAAAAAACATAGTAATGATAAACAAAATATAAAATGAGAAATATAAATCTAGGATCAAACATAAGAAAAAAATCTGTGTAGTTTTCAAAGAGAAACCCAAGACAGAATATAGAGCTGTAGTCACAGATATATCCTTTCAACTTACTGGAGTTTAAGTGAGGGAGGAGAAGAGAGTACCTGAAAGGTGAAGATGATAATGGAAACTGGGGCTTGGTTTAATGAGAAAAGCCAGCAGTTAGTGTCCTTCTGTTTAAAAATTAAAAAAAAAAAAAAATAGCCATCCAGAAACCCTGCCTAGGGCTTCAGTTTATATACAGAAACTTCCCTTTCATTTCAGACATTCCTAACGAGATTATTTTACTTCTTCCTGAAGTTTATCCTTTGAAAAGAGCTTCCCAAATGAGGTGTCATAAATGGCTTACAGATGTGCACGAGATACTTCAACCCTTAGTGTAGCTAACAGGGAGACCAGAATGACTAGAATCTCTGTGCTGATCTCTAGCCCATGAGCTCCTCATCTTCTGTTAGACTGCTGCAGAAATATTATTCATATGCGTGCTGTGGTTTGAAAACATTTGTGTATTGAAGTATTAGTGCTTCCTCTTAAAGGCATCTTTATTAGATTGCTAGGGCTGCCATAACAAATACCACAGACTGGCAGTTTAAAAAACAGAAATTTATTTTCTCACAGTTGTAGAGATTGGAAGCCCAAGATCAAGGTGTCGGTAGTTCTGGTTTCTTCAGAGGCCTGTCATCTTGGCTTGCATATGATTGCCTTTTCACTGTCTTCACACAGTCTTTTCTGGCAACACGCAACCCTGGTGGCCCTTTGTGTATCCAAATTTTCTCTTCTTATAAGGGCGCCCATCAGATTGGATTAGGTCCCACTCTAACAGCTTCTTTTTAACTTAATCTCCTTTTCAAGGCCTTATCCTTACAGCCACATTCTCTGGTACTAGACATTAGGGACTCAACATATGAATTTTGAGGAAACATAATTCGGCACTAACAGAGTCTACTGTTGATAAACTCCTAGTATTTTACTTGAAAATATCTTCATCTCATCCTCAGTATTAAATGAGAATTCAATGGGATATAAAATTGTCAGGTGCAATTATGTAATCTTCAGCATATTATATATAATATCAAAGACCTCAACTTATCTTTCTCATATATGTTTAAATGTATGCTGGAATATATTATACATAATATATCATTTAATCTATAAATGATATATTATAACATACACACACACAGACACACACACACACAGATTTTCCACTATATATTTTGAAATAGCCAGGTATTTGAAGGTACAAAACAATGTGAACAAAATCCATGAGAAATAAAAGGTAATAGAACAGAACTTAAGGGCTTCCAGATAATAATTACCAGACACAGATTTCAAAATAATAATTTTTATTCTGCTCAAGGAAATAAACAAATTGATTTAAAAGTCAAGCCAGGAATTGAAAATTGAAAATGATCCAATAAAATTTCTAAAAATAAAAATCAAATTACTAAATTAAAAACTTTATAAATGTATTTATTAGCAAATTTCATATGATAAGAGAATTATTAGACTGAGAAATGTTATAGAGAATATATGAAATAGAACATAGAAAAAAAAATAAAACCATGAAATACTGGAAATAACTTAAAGTTCAAAGAGATATGTGAGAATTCCAAAGGAGAAGAGAGAGAACATGAAGAAAAAGCAATATTTGAATAAATAATTGACAATTAGCCAAATCCGATGAAAAATATCAAGCATCTGATTTTAGAATGTTCAGGCAAGATAAATCTAAACAAAACTAAACCTGAACACATAATTGTAAAACTATAGAAAAATAAAGAAAAGATACAATTGTACATGTAACCAGAACAAAAAGCCAGGAAGAAAATGTTCAAATGAACACTAAAAGGAGTTTTATGTGCAACAAACATACTGGGAACCAGAAGACAACATAACTTCAAAAGGCTGCTTGGGGAGTGGGAATGCTAACAAAAAACTTTATACACAGAAAAACATCCTTCAAAAATTGAAGTGTTTTTTGAACTAGATACAGGTGGTAGTTGTACAGCACTGCTAATGTATTAAGTGCAACTGAAATGTTCGCTTTAAAATAATTAATTTTATATTATGTGGATTTCACCTCAGTAAAAATTTTAAAAAGAAGATGAAAGGAATTATTTTTCCTACAAACAAAACTGGATAGGATTCATCACCAGCAAAATCGCTAACGGAATCATATAATTATCTCAACAAAGTCAGTAAAAAAAAAATGTTAAAATTTAACATCCATTCATGATAGAATCTTCTAGCACACTAGAAGGGAACCTCCTTAGTGTAGAGTAACATCATACTAAATGGAAACATGTTGGAAGTTTTCTCTCTGTGTTTGATAAGGAGACATCATAGTAATAAATTATATAGCCAAATAAATCAGACAAAAAATATATTTATTGTTCACAGACATTTAGATTAATTTTTTAATTCTTGAACACAAGTTCTAAAGAGCAATCATTAAAGGAACTTGGGAAGTTTTCATGTTCACAGTAAGAATTAGTAAAATCCAAGCTCTTTATATCCACCTTTCAATCTTTACGATTCAAAAAAGATTGAGCACGTTCATGCAGGCTTTTAAACCTAATAATTCATGGGGGAAAATGATAAATAAAATGGTTAGCGCACACACACACACACACACACACACACACGCAAATTCATAAATAAGCAAGACTCCAGTAGCAATGTAATTATTTTCCTGAAAAAAATTAATAAACAAAGTTACATGAGATGAGTTTTATGCTATTATTATTGGAAAAAAGAGGAGAGGCTATTGATATTAAGTTTAAAAATTTCTTTAAAATCTGATCATTTATTGATTTTATATGCAGAATCTAAATTAAGAATATCATTTTAGGGGCCTTGTAAAAGTATAGCAGAGAGAGAAATCCCCAGATAACTCCCCTTGAAATAACAATAAGCTAAAAATCTAAAACTCAACAAAAAACACCCAAACTGCACAGCAGCATGTCTGAGCATGGGATCTGCACATAAGAGCTACCACAGGTCAGAACCCTGGGAGTCGGGTGGTGGACTGGGAGAAATAAAGAAGCTGACCTTGGCAGCTGGAGCTCTCTGTAGGAAGAGAGGGAGGGGAGAAGGTACGGCGAGTTCCCTGAACAGTCCTGTCTGAGTTTGTGAGTTCCATGCAGCCAGTGGCAGGGCCCAATCATCAGGGCAGAAAGCAGAGAAGCAGATGGCAGAGAAACAACAGTTGATTTTTACCAGCTCCAGCAACCGAGGCTGAGCTGCAGCCCCCAAACTCCAACCCAGAGGGCCCTTCCCCCATACCTTCTGAGACCGACCACTGCGGAGCCCCAGGTTAATCTGAGCAAATGCTACCCAAACTGTTGCTAACATTGACAAGGACTGAAACCGAGAGTAGCAAGTGTGATTAAAATCTACAAGAAAACAAAAGACTTTAAGCTCTATATAAAGCAAGGATCCAAGAGGCTTAGACACCACCTACTTGAAACCAAAGGAAAAGTATCTTCTTTAGCCTCTTTGCAACAGGCTAAAGAGACACCTTTATATAATAAATCTTTCTGGTAAAACAACAGAATACACTTCCATTAACACAAGGCATCTCAAAAAGAAGAAAAATCTCCAGAAAATGAGCTCACAGACATAGAAATATGCGACTTAAGTGACAGAGAATTTGGGATGGTACTACTGAAAAAACTCAGTGAGTTCCAAAATGAGTCATATCAACAATTTCAGAAATTGCAAAAACAGCTAGATTAGCAGATCAAGGAGAATGAAACTCTCAAAAAGAATCAAATAGAACTTCTGGAGATCAAAAACACAGTGCAAGAATTGAAAAATGAAATAGCAAGCTTGGGAAATAGAGTCGACCAAATGGAGGAAAGGATCAGTGATGTTGAAAACAGAAATCTAGAAATGCATCAGAAGGAAGGAGAGAGAAACAAAAGAATGAAAAATAATGAGAGAGAAATACAAGAACTAGCTGATACCATCAGGAGATGAAACATAAGAATAATGGGCATTACCAAATGTGAGGAAAAGGAACAGGGACTAAAAGCATTTTCAGACAAATAGTGGACAAGAATTTCTCAAATCTAAGAAATGAGCTGGAGCTTGGAATTCAAGAAGTCAACAGAACATCCAATTATCTCAACCCAAAAAGGCCTTCACCAAGACACATTGGATTAAAGTTATCAAAAATCAGTGACAAAGATAGAATTCTCAGGGCAGCTAGGAAGAAGAAAACGGTATCTTATAAAGGAACACCCATTAGATTATCCTTGGACTTCTCAGCACAAATCTTACAAGCCAGAAAGGAATGGAATCAAATATTTAAACTATTAAGTGAAAGGAACTACCAGTCTAGAATAATGTATCTAGCTAAGCTCTCCTTTAGATATGAAGGAGAAATTAAGAGTTTTCCAAACATATAAAAATCAAAGGAGTTCTCCACTACAAGGCTTGCACTACAGGAAATACTGAAAGTGGTCATATCATCTAAAACAAAATGACAAAAAAAAAACACAAACAAAAAATACCATAATTAGTAGTAAAGTGACTATCGGGCAAATAGAAGCAGAGGAGTGCAACCCTTACTAGGAACAGGGCATTATAAGCTTAAATAATAAGAGAATTGCTATAGCAAGATAGTAATGAACATTCGGCATACACAGGGACAAATCGAGACAATAACGACTGAATTTGAAGATCCAAATTTGCAAAGGGAAATGGCAATAAGGCACACGCAGAAGAAAATGGATGATGGTGTATATATATATTCATACTTGTAATCACACACAGAAGATTCAGAACTAAAGTATATAACATAAAAAAAGAAGAACCAGAGAGAAAACCCACAAAAGCCAACCAAAATAAAGAAAACAGAAACACAAGGACAAGGAAGCAATGGAAACACTGAACTACCAGAAAGCAAAAGATAAAATGACTATAAGAAGACCTCATGTTTCAAATCATCCTAAATGTAAATAGACTGAACTCACCAATAAAAAGGCACAGAGTTGCAGAATGGATCAAAAAACAAAACCCAACCATATCCTGCCTCCAGGAGACACATCTCAGCTCCAAAAACAAATATAGACTCAAAGTGAAAGGGTGGAAAATGACATTTTAAGCAAATGGCATTCAGAGAAAAGTGGGAGTAGCGGCACTAATATCAGATAAAATAGACTTCGAAATAAAAAAGGTAAAGAAAGATTCTGAGGGATACTTCATAACATTAAAAGGAATCATGCACCAAGAAGATATAACACTCATTAATATCTATGCTCCCAATCAGGGAGCCCCGAAATATATAAAGCAATTACTAACAGAACTAAAGGGAGAAAAAGGTCAAAACACTATTATAATAGGGGACCTAAATAAAGCACTGTCGGATATGGACAGGTGATCCAAACAAAAAGTCAATAAGGAAATAACATCCTTAAATGACATATTACACTGACTGTACATAATTGACATTTACATTCCATCCCAAAACAGCTGCTTACACATTCTTCTCTAGTGCACATGGAACATTCTCAAGAAAACACCACATACTAGGACATAGAGATAGCCTCAACAAATACAAGAGGGTTGAAATCATACCAACCATATTCTTTGATCATAATGCCTTGAAACTAGAGATCAACTGCAAAAATAAATCAGGAAGAAACACAAATACATGCAGATTAAACAACATGCTACTGAAGAATAACTGGGTCAGAGAAGAAATAAAAAGAGGGATCAAGAGATACGTAGAAACGAATGATAATGATAGTACAACATATCAAAACTTTTGGGACAAGGCAAAAGCGATCATAAGAGGAAAGTTCATATCATTACAGGCCTACCTCCAAAAACAAGAACGAGCCCAAATAAACAATCTAATGCTTCATCTTAAAAAACTAGAAAATGAAGAACAAATGAAGCTTAAGTCAGCAGAAGGAAAGAAATAATCAAAATTGGAGCAGAAATAAATGAAATTGAAAACAACAACAACAAAAAAGATAGAAAAAAATAAATACAACAAAGAGCTGGTTCTTTGAGAAGGTTAATAAATTGACAAACCCCTGGCTAGACTCACTAAAGAAAAAAGAGAAAGGACACAAAAACAAAATCAAGGATGAAAAGAGGGGAAATTATGACAGACACCTCAGAAATACAAAGGATCATACAAGAATACTATGAAAAAGTATATATCGAATTTAATAACCTAGAAGAAATGGACCAGTACTTAGAAAAAGACAACTTTTGTAGACTGAATCAAGAAGAACTGGAAAATTTAAATAGACCAATCAGCAGTATGGAAAATAAAACAATCATTGAAAATCTACTAAAAAGTAAAAGTCCAGGACCAGATGGCTTCAGCAGTGAATTCTACTTAACAGTCAAAGAAGATTTACTACCTATTCTCCTCAAACGCTTCTAAAAAATCAGAGGAGGCAATATTTCCAAACTCATTGTATGAACCCAGTAA